>NC_133486.1:13195036-13276605 GCF_025370935.1 Choristoneura fumiferana | reverse complement strand
TACACTGAATTTTGACGATTTCTGGCGACATGGGATTAGAAGAGAAAATGACCATTGTTTAGAATAGTTCTTCTATTGAAACAAACTTTAACGGCCATTACAGAGCAAGACAGAAAGTGTCTTCTTTCCTTTTCCTACAGGAACTTAACAACGTTGCTACTGTTAAATAAATTAAACCTATCTGTACCAATTTTACACTGCTAAGCTAACTGCAACAATTTACATAATTGTGAACTTACTTACTTTTACTTATTACTTACCTACTTACTTGATTTTAGTGTACCATTTTTAACTTAACTACTCGGCTGATTTCGATGCAGTTTTTTGCAAGACCAGCTTCAGCTTTTCGTTTTTTTTTTTATTTCAGTCCCCCCACCTATTCCGAAGGAAGTGTCACATTCGATTAATACTCGTGTGGGCAGACCGATGACTTTGGAATGTCCTATTGAAGGCATTCCGCCGCCGAACGTGATGTGGATCAGACATCCGTACTCTGACGTCGCTAACACGACCCGACTGACTCTTTCCGAGGACAATGCCACGTTGGTAAGTATGAATAGTCTAGGGCATAATTATCTATACCACCATAGCGCCAATCCATACTTATATTATAAATGCGAAAGTGTGTGTGTTTGTATGTTTGTTCGTCTTTCACGTCGAAACGGAGCGACGGATCGTCGTGATTTTTGGCATAGATATAGTTTATGGGCCAGAAAGTGACATAGGCTACTTTTTATCCCGGAAAACGCACAGTTCCCGAGGGAACAGCGCGCGATAACCGTATTTCATGCGAGCAAAAGCTAGTTATATACTTATACAGTGTAGTCCGTTTAGTACGACTTCGCATTTAACAGCCAACCGTTTATAGTATGGGCATGTTAGGTTTTAATATGAGCCACTATGAAAGTATGTACATCCGTTCGTTTAGTACGACGTCCGGTTAGTACGACGTAATATCACCGGTCCCTTGGCCGTCGTTATAACCGGATTCGACTGTAAATACATAATTATGGTTAGTGGTATGGTGTGTAATAGTGTGTATGGATATTTTCGACATCTTTGGTTACGTACATGGATGGTTCTGAGCTAACTTTCATTAAAATTGGTTATTTATTTATTTGTTTATATACATTAATGTCATGTTCATTTGCTTAATAATATAGATAGATGTTACATGATTCACCCGTTTTTAAAATATTGAACTCTGAAATTACAATATCGAGTATTTTCAAGCTTTCATCATCATCAGACGGAAGACGTCCAATGCTGAACAACCGCCTCTCCCTTAGAACGCCATAATGAACGACAACTAGCCACTTGGATCCACCGGTTGCCCGCAACTCTCACGATATCAGTCCATGTTACAGTTAATGAGGGTTTCTTGTTTATTTCCATTTTTTTCTCAGACAATACACAAAATCGGAAACTACAGACTCCGGCCTCTACTCTTGCGTTATGTCTAACAAAGTCGGCACCACGGAGGTTATGTTCGACGTGACTATCGAGAAGCCGCCATCCATTGCTGGCAATGTTGGCGCGAACAACACCGAGACGCGAGTGGTTCCATTGCGGAGGAGCGTTGTACTGAAATGCGAGGTGGATGGGCATCCGATGCCGAAAATTAGTTGGTTGAAGGTAAGCGATCATGGAATCACCTGGCGGTAATTTTACAAGCTTTTATTTATATCGTAAATACAAACTGAAACATAGATGCACCGACGACCGTAAAAGTAACAAAATTTGGAGTTGAAATAAAAAATACAAAAATGACGTAAAAGTGCCCATTGTGGCCTATTTACTGAATAATGATTTGAATTTGAATTTGAGTTGTTACATCTTTCAAACCTCACTCTTAGTGAACACCACAATATAGTAAGCAATACAGAAAGAAAGGTTTATAGAAAAAAACAATACAAAGAGAGCAACAGACGGGCTTGTCGCTTCAGAGCTTTTTACTCAATTTCCCTACTTTATACATCAACCGCACATCTAAAATGGTTTATGTGCAGTTTTGTCCCGTGTCTGCTTGTTAAATTGCTTCGAAATACTTAAAAGAAATTCCGCCCCCAATACATATTAAATATAATGACCCGGATAACTCACGTCTTAAATCGAGTTTAGCTCGACATGTTTCGGGCTAATCCGTAGCCCTTCGTCTTCGGAGCAACGCGACTCAGCGGCTGCTGCAACACGCCGCCGCTCTGCTCGCGCGACTACCCGACGAAACTGACACCGGCACACAACTACCCGCGTTTTCATCATCATTACAACTGTCAAATGTAGGGTAGCACACAACACTAACAACATCGCTCTGTAAAGGTACGTTCACACACACCGATGACGCAGCACGAGTATTTAACACCGTTTTCCAACTCGGAGGTACCGTCCAACCACTATCCGCCCCCAATACATTTAAAACTTGTATTTTAGGACACCCAAGCGGTGAGTTCTAATACCGGCAACGTCCAGAGGGTGCTCGGCAACAGTCTGCTCGCCATATGGCGGCTGGCATCTCGTGACGCGGGCCAGTACATCTGCGTCGCGGACAACGAAGCGGGCTCGCAGCACAGGCGATATAACGTCGTGGCACAAGGTACAGTACGATTACACTTAACAGATAATAATAGTAATAATAATAATAATTTTAATTTCATAAGGCTCTTACATAAGAATACCATATGAAATCAAAACATTAATAATATACGGGGCCCTGCTATTATAAATACAGTAAAATTGTTCCCTGGCCTTCATGCTGGGGTACCCTGTGATATGAAGGACAGTGGTTCGGAGCACGAGACACTGGTTAGCACTTTAGATCTAATCTGGCTTGCCTTCAATCAATTTTCAACTTTGAGGTCATACAAATAAAATAGTTTTTACATAATCTGTAAACGTGGGTAGCGGTATACTAAAAATGGCTTTATTTGTATGACGTCAAAGTTAGAAATTGACTGAAGGCACGCCCATCTGTCAAGTGTTAACTCGAATTAATCAAACTGTAAAATAGTGCTGGTGTCATTCTACTATTCTATTCTACATTGGCATAAAAATATGGAACCAGCTTCCTGGAGCGGTGCATAAAAAAATGAGCCTTCCTTCTGTTTCTAAAAAATCAATGCGTCTTCCTTGCCTACCAATATGTATATAACTAGTCCTTCAGTTAGATATTCATTAAATATCGGACACGTACCTATTTTTTTTGTCAATTAAGCAAAAAATAAGGAGACGTCTCGGACCCCCACTCCCGAACTTTGTCGCGCTTTTGGGGTAAAGCGGCTAACATTTGCACCAACCCGAAGGAAAGAACCCGTAGAATTGAAGATTGTGTATACCAACTCCAAAATAAACTATAGCTCATATTATCAATGACATACCTGTAACCTAAATCTGAATCCGTCCCTGGCGGTCTGTCGCCGGGCGCACGGTGTGCGAGTACATTTGATTTAACTTTAACATCAATATGTACCTATATTTAAGGCATGATTATTTGTTTAGTCTTATTAAGTAAAATGTAAAATTTCTTTTGAGAAAAATAAAATTCTTTAACCTGAACTCCGAGGCATTGAGATAGGAGTTGCGAAAAACTCACACTTGTTCACTGGGTTTCCTAACGAATATGTTCATTCCACGCCACTGGTATTTGGATAATACGTTTCCTTACAGTGCCAGGCAAGTGGTCATCTTGGTCCCAATGGAGCTACTGTAACGTGACCTGCGGGCTCGGGTACCAGGCCAGGTCTAGAAGCTGCCAATACACCGACGACTATATCACTATCGGTAAGATATCAATGTCTTCTTTAGATTTTTTTTTATTGTTTACTTTGAAAACACGTTTTATCTCTATGTACAGTCGAACCATTTATTTTGATTTCTGACCCACCGTAGAACTTTCTTAGAGTAAGTGTCGTAATCTTGTCGTAATAAATTCCCTTGTCAAGCAATGCAATGTCACTATAACTTTTTATACGATAAAGTTCCACAGTGGGTCACAATTCAGTTGGTTCGAGTGTACAGTCAACGACAAAGAAATCGATACAGTGGATTATTACCTTAGCATTAAGGTCGTGTATACATATGTTTGTAACTTTCGATTTGCTGAAACTTTACTCGCTAAATTGTAAATTTCCCAGTTGCCGGCTGTGTTAATGTTCGAATATTTAAGAAGTGTCTTATTTCAAGTCCAGAAAGTGAAGACAATGCAGATTGTCTATCTGTGGCATCGTAACTCACAAACGGATGTACCGATTTCGATGGGTTTTTGACATGAAAGCGAGTTTCTTTGCGGTGGTTCTTAGCTATGTTTCATTCAAATTGGTTCAGCCGTTTTTGATATATTGAATTTTGAAACGACATAGTCGAGGTTGTTTCAACTTTATCTAAGTTGGTGTCGGAGGAGAAGGGTAGGTGGGTAGTACAGATACAGTAAAGGATGGCTTCATCATCTAAAACCGTAAAGGGCGATATTCGGAGATTGAGCAAGACGACAAAGTTAATCAAATAAACACTTTTAATCAGTAAACACTATCAGTAGATACAAGGTAACGTGGACAGTTCCGAAGTCGGTCTATGCGTCCAGTCTCTAGCGCAGCCAGCAAGAGAATGGCCGCATGTTGCCCACCCGGCCCCGTCCTAGCGCGCTACGGCAGGTCAACCGATCCGGTGTGACGTCACGGAGGGATCGACCAATCATAATCAACCGCGCGCTGCGCTACCGTTGAATACCTGTACTCATGACCGTGCTGTGTCCGACCGTTAGATTATTGCAAATATCTCATCATAATATTTTTCATCTCTCCTGTTCGGAAAGTTTAATTTTCATGGGTGTAAAATTGCCGGGTGAAAAATTGCGTTTTCATCTATAGGGTGGAAAGTTTTTTTTTAATTTCTCAATTACGGAGTCGGAGATAATTGAGTTACGTCAATTACACTTTTTTTTCACGTTTCGGCATGGCCATCTAGATGCACGTCGTGACCAAGGAGCTTATATACAACACTGGAGTTTGAACGCCGAACATCCGTTTAAAACAAGAAATTTGATCTCTATTACGTCACGAACATATTCCATCACTTTCTTTAGTTAGGTTAAGAAAGAGATGGAATATATAAATAAGTAATAGAGGTCAAACTTCTTCGTTCGGCGTTCAACCTCCAGTTTTGTAGGTATATAAGCTCCTTGGTCGTGACCAACTCGTTTTTTTTTTTTATAGTCGGCCGTGGCAAGTTGTCGAAAAGGTACCGTTGGAGGTTGGATATAAGTAAATTCAATTTACTGAATACTGAAACGGAACCCTTATAGTTTTGCCATGTCTGTCTGCCTGTCTGTCTGTCTGTCCGTCCGCGGCGTTGCTCAGGGACTATCAATGCTAGAAAGCTGTATTTTTGTACGGATATATAAGTTAACTATGCCGACAAAATGGTACAATTAAAAATTCAAAAATATTTTTTTAGGATGTACCTCCCATAGACGTAAAGTGGGGGTGTTTTTTTTTTCTCATCCAACCCTATAGTGTGAGGTATCGTTGGATAGGTCTTTTAAAACCATTAGGGGGTTGCTAAAACGATTTTTCGATTCAGTGATCTGTTTGCGAAATATTCAACTTTAAAGTATAAATTTTCATTAAAATCGATCGTCCCCCCCCCCTCTAAAATCTAAACCGGTCAGTGGAAAAATTTGAAAAAATTCAGGATGGTAGTAAGTATATAAAACTTACAAAGAAAACTATAACGGCTAAGTTTACTTGAGAATTATTAGTAGTTTAAAAGTAAATAGCAGCCTAAGGTATAAAATATACCTAAACTTGGAATATTCCGTATAAAATACGAAATCCTTAGTAAAATATTACTTATTTTTTTCGTTATGGCTACGGAACCCTATTTTGGGCGTGTCCGACACACTCTTGGCTGGTTTTTTTGTACTATTTTACTTTCCTCACAGTCGAAATGAAAAGTAGAGTTTCAAACTCGGGTGAAATTACCCATTTCCCCTCGAACTATTGGAAATATCTCAGGTGAATTGGGTCACTTTCCACCCTTGGTTATCAATCTACTATTGATTTACAGATGAGAAGAGCAAATCGGAGAAAGTTGTTTTGGATCAGTCAGCGTGTAAAGGACCTGGTAGCGAACGAAGAAAATGTCACATGCCACCTTGCGAGGTCAGATTAACAATCATCATCTCAGCCGTAGGACGTCCACTGTTGGACATAGGCCTCCCCCATAGACCTACAGTTGCTTCGGTCGGATGAAATCGGTCTGCATCCGCCGTGAACCTGCGTTTTACACGATTAATCAGTAATCAATCATTTATTTGCCAAGTTTCTTGCGGCGCATTCTTCTTGGCAATGATGGTCTTCCGAAAGCGCTGGTAGTTTAAAAAAATGACGTTGTAAAAGTGCCCATTGCGTGAGAATTGAATTATTTACATGGTTTACAGAAGTTGAGTTTATGGATTTACATGTTTTGTAGGCAAAAGACATGCAAATATAAAACTAGTGTTGTGTATCGCATGCACAAGTTGCTTTTAATAATATTATCATTCTTATACAATGCCATTGAAATATTCTTGAATTGAATAATAGGCTTTAGTTGTCAAAAATGTATACAATTCATGTTTAAATTCTGTAATACAGTTCACAACAAGAACAAACATCAACAATAAGGAGAAATATTATTTTGTCTATATATATATAATTCAAAGTCCTGACTGACTGACTGATATATCAACGCACAGCCCAAACCGCTGAAGAGCCTTCAAGAAAGAGTGGAGCCCCCCCCCCTCCCCCGCCCAAACTATTTTGCAAATAAAATGAGGGCCATGTGAGATTTTGATATTTTACTGATTGCTGAATTAAACTAACAAATATATAGATGAAAACTAAGTAGTTGTTTACTAGAGTATACTCGTCGGAATTAGAAAAAAAACCGAAGTCTCTATTGCGGAGGCCCTCTTTTGTGGAGGCGTCGGTTGCCCTCCCCTAAATCCGGCCCTGGCGCAGTCGGTAGAATTAACTAATTGATTGTGCAGGATGAAACAGCTCAATGGTCGGGCTGGGGCAAGTGGTCGGTTTGTTCGTCATCGTGCGGCGCGGGCACGCAGGCGCGCACGCGCCGCTGCCGCCGCGGCCGCTGCCTCGGAGACAACGTGCAGGTGACTACCATCATCATCATCTGGGCCTATACCTACGTCCCATTGTCCACACAGACCTCTCAGAATCAAAGGCTTTCAAAAGCGGGTCTATAATAATTCGCATAAAATCAATGTTCCTAAGTGAAATTGGCATAGCGTTATTTCGCATGACTGAATACGCTTCATTTAAATGCGCATAATATGGATTGTCATAAGTTTAATAAGCATAACATGACTTTGCATAAGTATTAAACAGTATAATTATAAAACGATTATTTTTATTGTCCATATTGTTTTATTTACTTAATTAGATCTGAGAAGTGAACTACTATGAGAAAATATCTATTATTGGGCTTTTATAATAAAATACCTAACTGAAGGCTAAGCCTTAGCCTGAGTCGGTTTTACCCTGACCAGACAATTCACTCGCTTGGTAAATTTATATTAATTCATTTTCTAGCAGTTAAAGTTATAGTTAATAATGTTATGCATATTTCAATTATGGTGATTCATTATTAACTAAATTAGCGTTATGTTTTTTTATAATTATGCAAGTTCGATGTTATGCACAATTAATGTTATGCGAAAAAAGGGGCACCCTTCAAAAACAAACATGAGAATGTGCGTCGGAGCTACACGGTCTTATTCCATCAGCCCCTTTCTTACACAAGTCGACCAGAAGTAGGCGCGGTCTTCAGGTGTGTGCAGGTTTCCTCGCTATGTTTTTTCTTTCATCGAAAAGGTCATGGTAAACAAATATAATTTGGCATGTCCAAAAATTCAGAGGTAAGAGGCAGTTTGAATCCCAAATCCTCCTATAAGAGAGGCTTTAGTTAGGTTGATCAAACCACTGTGGTGTCATTATTTTTGTCTCCGGATTTGATCCGAAACATTTATCGAATCTTGTAAGGAGATGGGACTAAAGAATGATGAATGAGATTTCGGTGACTCTACTTTTCTTATTCTACAGATACGAAGATGTCCGGATCTACCTAAGTGCGAGTGGGAGAGCGAACTATCAGGAAACCAGACGCGTAGCAGAAGCAGTACTGAAGACGAAATCGACACCGAAAATGTTGGTAACCAAGTCTTTGTGTTTTAAAAATTAAATGAGGTATTGAGAAAATAAGTACACGTTCATCAAAACCTACAGTTCTTAACTGTAGGTTTTGATGAGGATAGACTCTGATAAGGCTTAAACCCAATTTACACGATAAATCTAATTGATTTCGAACTAGCTTTTGCTCGCGACTGTCTGCAAAGAATTCGTTTATCACTATCCCGTGGCAACTAGGCAATTTCCCGGGATAAAAACTATTCTACGTCCTTCTGAGGGCAATATAAATGGTAAGACTTAATGCTTAGTGTTAAATATATTCATGTTTTTTATAGGATTTTTACACACCGGAAGCAACTTTCGAGTTTCAACCGGAAGTCGTCGACGCTGAAGAAAATTTAGCAAACGCTGGTAATTATATTTTTTAACTAGAAACAGGTTTAGGTTTTGATGAAATGACTGATTTTTCAAGGAAATGATAAAATGAATTACGCATTTTAACATCCTGCGTGATTTGATCCTTAGAGATTTGGTCGAATTTCTGATTTAGCCATTTCGCACAAATTAGCACAAAACTTTAGGTACACTACCTTTCGGCCTGGAGATGCGATAGTGGAAGCTACTCGTATGTGGGGCTCAGTCACTTAAGGGTTCCACCCACTAAAAAACATTGGTGTTATCCGCTCTGTCTTTGTGGAAGCGCCATCACGGACTTTCAACCATAACTCCCCGATTTACTTACTGCAGTTCTATACATCACACACACACACATACACACACACACATACATCACGCCTGTATTCCCAAATGGGGAAGGCAGAGCACACGAAACGTTACCTACCGCTTCGGAGCCACTTTTAGCAATTTTAGGTTTTAAGTTTGACAAAAACGGTACAACAGTGACAGGTTGCTAGCCTGTCGCCTACGGTATACCTTAACCTATATACTCAGTCGCCTCTTACGACATCCACGGAAGAAATGGTGAGGTGTAATTCTAACCCGACACCACACGGGGATTTACTAACTGCAGTTCTATACCTCAATTGGCAAAAACCCTTATACGATCAATTCGTTGCCCGTCTGTCTGACGTTAAAACTGAAAATCAAACGTTTCTCGACATGATTCACTTGTATTAGTTTGTCTTTCTTTATGGAATCATTTGTTTGGCAGGACCTCAGCTGTCGGTGTATGATGTGAAAGTGTCATCCAATCCTGGGCAGGGCTACTTGCTAATGACGGAGTGCGATGGTATTGCATAATGGGATACAACACATGCAGTGGTGTATCGAAAACTGGTATGCAAAATCCTTCAGGGTCCTTGGGATAAACTAAACAATAATGATAAATCACAAGAATAATTTATAGGTATACTAATACAAAGTTTCGTAAGTAGTTAAACTATCAAGAAACACACCGAAATTGCAAAATATTTCAGTTTTTCCTTGATTTTTAAACTAAACAATAATTGTATTCTAATTTGAGCCTCTTTTTCTATTAGAAGTGCCTTAGAGTTTTGATGATCGGTCAGTCAGTAGTCAGTCAGTGTGTGACAAAATTTAGAAACTTTGACTACTTATAATTCTTCAACTACTGGTCAGATTATACATTGTATACATTCAGGTTGGCCCCGCAATTGACGTTACAATTTAAAAAGAAATGTCTCGTCTTAAGACCTATTAAAACACCCATATGCTACGCATGTTCAGTGGTTTTTAACCCTTTTTCAGACATAGTACATTCACCTGCATTAATATCTGGCACAGCGGAGCGTGCAAAAAATATCTAACACGTCCTACCGGCCTTGGAAAGAGCCGTATCTGATATTTATGCACACTTTGCTATGTCAGCTATGGGAGTTAGTGATTGTATGTTTCATCGACGGGTGACACTATTTACCGGCACGGACAATACCGACATGGAAATACCGACCCGATATTTCGTGTACACGCCCATACAAACTGGTGTCAAACTGACAAGAGTTTCTATGGGCGTGTCACATAATATCATGTCGGTATTTCCATGTCGGTATTGTACGTCCGGGAAATAGTGTCACCCTCATTGACTACATGAACAATTTAGAAAAACTCCGAGGTACGAGCCAAGATTTGGACCCACGCTCCTCTGCTTGAGATTGAGAGGCCATGGGTTAAACCATTAGACCACCCGGCTTCAAGTTAGGCCACGTTTCCACCAGAGATGTGCGAGGAGTGTGTTTGTCATGATCATGAACCAATAAAAGTTCGCTTCATTTAACTATCCTCGCTCAACGTAGCTTTAGTGGAAGCAGAGCGAGGTTTTTGTATATAATGTCGGCGGCCGATCGTAAAAGCCGCCAGATCACGAAATGCCTAAAATTTGACCAGGCATATCACGATGTGCCTGAGAAACAATACGGCAGATCGATTAAAGCAACGCATTCGTCGATATTCCTAGCTCTATACCGGGCACATCGTGATATGCCACATAATTTTAGTTATAATCCTTTTTAGATTGTATTTAGCACATTTACAATTTAAGGAAACTGTAGGTCTTATGTTAATCATAAGTATTTCTGTACAAATTCTTATATACGACCGTTTGTTTCTCTTCTCAATAAATAAATAAAAAAAAATTGGTACGACGAGCGAAGCGAAGAGTGGTTAGTGTGGATTGTGACCACAACGCACGAGCCGAACGAGCGAAGCGAGCGCGCCGCGGGATGGCGGCGTTTCGGCCTAGAATTTCATGATCTGCCAAACTGAAATCATGAAATGGCGGCGTTTCATGATATGCCTAGGAATTTCATGATCTGCCTAAACGTCACAAGGCAAATCGTTAAACAGTGAGTTTTTAACGATATGGCGGATGTCCCTTAGCCAATTTATGAAATGGCGCCATTTCACGATACGCCTAGGAATTTCGTGATCTGACGGATTTTACGATCGGTCGCCGACATATAAAAACGAGGGAAGGATGTGTGCGAGAAAGTGTTTCGAGGAATGTGTTGCGAAGTAATCACGCCTCATCGCACCCCGGTCGCTTATTTGAAAAGAGCCCGCTACACATCCTCGCACCGCCCAGTCATCTCTGATGGAAACATCAGCCAAATATATGGTCTACCACCCTAAAGTTGATAACCGTTTGCATGTCACAAAACAATAATGCCAATAGACGTGTCTGTCAGCTTAAAAGTTCGACTTTAGCGACATATTCATTTGATAGGAACTTGCTTAAAAATTGATAGACTATTTGGCTGATGGTACCGCTTAGCTACCTCGTACTCTATCTCAGTCACTCGCATGATTGCAGACATAGACGAGTGCGCGATAACGAACAACCAGTGCCACTCGACGCAGGCGTGCGTCAACACGGCGGGGGGGTACCGCTGCGGCTGCGCGCGTGGCTTCTACGCGCTGGGCGCCGGGCAACGCTGTCTCGGTAACAATAACAACCTTACAACTAAAGGCTGGTTCACATCTATTAAGTTATTATGTAGTTAACTACATTTTAACTCTATTTTAAGCGACTTAGCTTTAAGTAAGCGTTTACACAGTCTCATCAGCTAAGTTCTTTAGTTTGCCCGAGATGGACGACTAACAGCGCATTCAAGTCACTAATTAAGCAATTAAATTCGTATTAAGTGAGGTTTTAGGTAAATAGTCAGGGATTTTCCATAAACAATCGCGCTTTATAATATTCTTCAATAAACTTCACTGTAGTGTCTTCTGACCACTTCGACATTTTCAAAAAAGATCTTGTTCTTCTCTCTCACGCCCACCCGCTTAACCGAAAAATAAAAATTTACTTAGTCACTTGCACGCTTAATTGTAACTTATTAATATTAATTGTTTACACGCTTTAAGTCTCTTCAATCTAAGTTAAATAAGTTAAAAAATAGTTAACTACTTGATAACTTAATACGTGTGAACCAGCATTAAAGTACGATTCACAAGGAGCGGACCGGGCCGGGCGGCGTCCTAGCGCACTTTATAAGATGTCAAAGGAATTTAGAACGTCTGCGCAGTACTAACATCACATATTTGAATAGAATTTGTACAAATTGTGGCCGGTCGGCTCCTCGCGCATTCCGACATCTGCGTTCGGCTGCGTGGGTGGAGAGCGAGACAGCCGGTGAAATTACTGGCAGTTGAGGTATCCCATCTTAGGCCTCTAGGTTGGCAACGCATCTGCAATACCAGGGGTATTGCAGATATTTATGGGCGGTGGTGATCTCTTACCATCAAGAGACCCACTTGCTCGTTTGCCAACCAGTCGAACAAGAAAAAAATAGATATTTTGACGATTTTAAAAGCAATATTACACACATTTACATTGTATTTTATTATCTTGTGCTGCTAATTATTCAATAAATCATTATTATTATTAAGTATTATTATAAGGTTGAATTTCCAAATTTAAGCATTGCCTGTGGTCGGTAAATCGCCTCTACCTTTTTAAGCGTTAAGTAGGTATCTCATAAACTTAATGTTTTAGATATAAACGAGTGCGCGCAAGGCGTGGACGGGTGCCAGTACGCGTGCGTGAACGTGGCCGGCGGGCACGTGTGCGCGTGTCCGCGCCATCTGCGTCTGCACAGCGACCGCCGCCGCTGCGTCGCCGGTGCTTCTGAACGACTACATAGCTTAGCATGAGTGGAAACGGTCACATAGTTTTGTAGCGTAGCTTTCACATCCTTGCAGCGTAGCTGCATAGCACCTCTCCGGTGGAAAGGCACCCTGAATCGCGTAGACCTGGGCCCTGTTTCTCAAATTCCACGTGAATGGAGTCCCGGGCAATAGCTAGTTAATAATATAATGATTGATGTCTTCGATATTTTGATTAGAATTAAGTTTGGACCGTACACTAAAAAAAATATTTTATTAAATTACTTAAAGAGCCTATTTTCCTTCTGTCCATTCCTACAGACTGAATGTATGTTTTACTTATCAGCTTACCTATTAAGCTTATCTTAATTTTAAATAATATTTCTAAAATAATCTTTACTTTTTCAGCATCTTCATATCTCTTGCCGTATCAAGAATTTGACAATGAATTTCTAAGCGCCATGGTGGAATTTCCAGCTAAATACAAGAACACGAGGAATTGAAACAAAATGTGTTTTAACACATTTATTTATAATCGCATTCAATACTGTCTATCGCACAATATACTGTAATTCAATCAAATAATAACTAGAATAAAATATTTAAAAAGGTTCAATCAAAGTCAAAGTCAAAATATCTTTATTCAATTTAGTCTATAACTAGCATTTATGAATGTCAAAAAATCTACCACCGGTTCGGAAAAACCTCTGTTGAGAAGAATGAAACAAAATCTAATTTTGTTTTTGTTCTAGAAGTTATTTTATTATTTGATACATTCAAATTATTAAGTTGAATCAATAAATTTAACTAAGCATGTTTTTCATTTTGTGCATTTTAATTTAGATTACCTAAGTAGAGTATAATAAATTTCCCCCTCCAATTCCAATTCCTCCAATTCACGCAATACAACATTTTTTTTATTTCGTGATTAATCATCATTTAAGTATTTTAAGTCCGCCTATCTTGATTAGATGCTTGAACAATGTGAACTTTAAAGATAGCACGGAATTACGTACAACGAATTACGTAATCCCGGAATTAAGTCCAGAGCCAAATTTTATCACGGAATAAGGGACAAACTAAGGGACAAGCTACGAAGTAAAATAATATCCTACATTCATCTTAAAAGACATATCTCTAAAATAAAATAGTTACTACATCTAGAATCCTCGTATTTTTTTTTAATCCTCAGTCAAAGTAGGAAACGTCTTAATATGCCGTAATTTGGTACCTTTTTTTTACCTTAACAGCTTGGTTCTTTAAATCACCGTAGGCCAAAAGATCCGTCCAGTCTCTAGCGCAGCCGGCAAGAGAATTGGCATTGTTCATATTTTAACAATGTACCCTGATTCGAAAACCATTTCGAGGGATAGGGTTTTTGAACACTTTCATCCTATTCTGATCCAAAAATACTTAAGGGTTACGAAAATATAATAGTTTAGGAACGTAAGTTTAACGGAACGGTATTCGGCGGGATGTGTGGTCGAGATGGGAGTGCCTCAAGGATCCATTCTTGCCCCATTCCTGTATCTTATTTATGTAAATGACTTATATTTTGAATAGTTATGTTTACTGACGACACGTCTTTACTGTTTAAGGTTAGTAGAAAAGACACCGACTTCAATTGAACCCAATGAAACCCTGTCCGTGATATCCGCATGGTTTGCTGCCAATAATTTGCTACTAAGTCCTAAGAAAATCAAATGAATCAATTAAATTCTCGTAGTTAAATTCATTTAACTCGAATTCTGTTTCTAATATAAAGTTAAATGGTCAAACTATTGAATTTGTAAAATCAACAGTATTTTTAGGAATATCGCTCGATTCTAAACTACAGTGGGGACCTCACGTCACGTCACAGCAATCGCAGGTAGATTGAGCTCTGCTGCTTTTGCAGTTTGGAAAATACGGCAGCTAACCGATGTGGCGACGGCACGGCTGGTGTATTTTGCTTACTTTAATAGCATTATTTCGTACGGCCTTATTTTATGGGATTCTGCTGCAGATATTGAGTCAATTTTTATCGTACAAAAGAGAGCAATTTATAATTTGAAGACGCGTGAATCTTTAAGAACTTTTTTTTTTTTTTCAAGGAAACGGGCATCCTAACCCTGCCGTCGCTTTATGTTTTTGAATTACTTAATCATGTACGAGTATGATGGGAAGAACATATGTGATTTTCCCACTAACGTCGATAAGCCAAAGGCTACTAGAAACACAGGGAAGCTTAAAGTTCTATCTTACAGACTGGCTAAAACCAAAAAGTCGTTTCTGGGAAATTGCATAGGTACGTTTGAATGATAAAATTCCAAAAATATTACAAATGAAACGGATACAAGTTCAGATCTATTGTCAAGAAGACATTAATATCTAAGGCGTATTATAAAGTTAATGATTATATCATGGACAGGGATATTTGGAAATAATTCCGATCCGCATTAGCGATCCCTTCGAATAGCGAACCTACTGTGTTAAAAATAAAGTTGTGTTAAATACTTGTGATGTATAGACATCATTTTTAATAATATTGTAAATCTGTTTAAAAAAAAATATACCTCGTTGAGTTTCTTGCTGGATTCTTCTCAACATAACAGAGGTTTTTCCGAACCGGTGTGGTAGTTTTTTTTTTGACATTCATTAGTGCTTGTTATAGCCTAAATTGAATAAAGATATTTTGACAATGAAGTAGTGACAACCTACGAAACTTCGAAACGTTTTTTATCTGCCTATCCTTCTCTAACATATAAGCAGCCTTCATAAATCAAAGTGAACCAAGTATATTGATTTCAGTTCCTATTTTAACCCCCGACGCAAAAAGAGGGGTGTTATAAGTTTGACCGCTGTGTGTGTCTGTCTGTTTGTGGCACCGTGTAGCTCTTAAACGGGTGGACCGATTTGCATGCGTCTTTTTTTATTTGAAAGCAGATTTTCTAGCAATGGTTGTTAGACATGCTTTATCAAAATCGGTTCAGCCGTTTTTGAGATATTTGACTTCGAAGTGACAAAGTCGGGGTTTTCCAACTTTTTTTTGGTTAGCTTATAGCGTGTTTTCTATGGTGGTTATTGTTCTGAGATTACAATTCTTTTTCCTAGACTTCATTGCGCATGATAGCCTTTAAATTTAAATATTTAAATAAGGAATGGTTGCCATGCCAACCTTAGGTTCATTATCACCACCACAGTATAAGAAAATTATCAATCCAAATAGGGGGAAGTCAGAAACTATGAGAGATAGCGAAATCTGTTCTTAGGAACTGTGGCTTCGATTTTAGATTTAATAAAAAACCGGCCAAGAGCGTGTCGGACACGCCCAAAATAGGGTTCCGTAGCCATTACGAAAAAATTAAGTAATATTTTTTTAAGGATTTCGTATTTTATATGGAATCTTCCAAGTTTAGGTATATTTAATACCTACCTTAGGTTGCTATTTACTCATAAACTACTAATAATTCTCAAGCAAACTTAGCCGTTATAGTTTTCCTTAAACGTTTGATATACTTACTACCATCCTGACTTTTTTCAAATTTTTCCACTCACCGGTTTAGATTTTAGAGGGGGGGGGGGACGCTCGATTTTAATGAAATTTTGCACTTTAAAGTTGAATCGCAAACAGATCACTGAATCGAAAAATTGTTTTAGCAACCCCCTAATAGTTTTAAAAGACCTATCCAACGATAGCCCACGCTATAGGGTTGGATGAGAAAAAAAAATCACCCCCACTTTACCTCTATGGGAGGTACCCTAAAAAAAAATTTTTTTTTATTTTTTAATTGTACCATTTTGTCTGCATAGTTTGCTTATATATCTGTGCAAAATTACAGCTTTCTAGCATTGATAGTCCCTGAGCAAAGCCGCGGACGGACAGACAGACATGGCGAAACTATAAGGGTTCCGTTTTTGCCATTTTAGCTCCGGAACCCTAAAATGGCATACAATTTGTTATGGCATTACAACATTGTTTACAGAGACTGACCGGGTTCGATTCCGGGTTATGTATGAGTTTTTTTTTTTATCTAAAATCGAAGCCATGGTTCCTAAGAACAGATTTTGCTATCTCTCATAGTTTCTCCCTACTGACCCATTTGGATTGTTAGATCATTCTGTACTGTGTATACTTGAAGGAATGCACTAATAAGCAGACTCCGTTATCAGTGGTGAAAATTCAATGAAAATGCTAGGGTTGGCACTGCAAATTAATGTTACATTATAATATTTTTAACGTGTATAATATGATATACATACCTATTTCATGAAAACAATATACATACTTATTTGTTTACCTTTGTCGTGTTCAGATTCAGTGACAATGCAATAATAAATAATTAAAGGCGATATGAAAAAAATAGTTTATTCACCTCAGCACCTCAAACAGGCAGGTTTTGCTATGAGAAATCAGTGAGCAAAATCGCATTTTGCTCACTCCGTGAGACAAAGTAACTTTTTAATTATTTTTTTAAATGCTGAGTACCGTGTTGGGTCTACTCACTGAATTCCAAATATTTGAACCAAACAGGATTTGAACTTTACTTTGATCTGTCATTTCACTTCAACACGAAAAAAGCAAGAGATAAGATCAAATGTGTTGATTACAATCTTAAATTAAATTTTTGGTATAAAAAATATATCGATACCTACCTAATAAATTACATGACAACGAAATATTTCCAAAATGTAAATTTTCCCGATCTTTTAATAAAATATTCAACCTCGTTGCACGAAAGCCGCTTCTCTTGTTTTTTTTTATAAAAGAATTCCATTTTTTTATGAAAGTACCTATACTGTGCAGCATAACTAAGAGCCCATGAACACAGAAGGTGCCCGTAGACCTTAGTCAGGCCGGCATAAATCAAACAACGTAGAATTTGGTATCACGAATATTGTTTATTAAACGTTTAAGCCGCACAAAAATAAAAAATCACAAACAAAAAAAATGGTTATAAAAAATAACCCAAAAAAATAAACACTAAACACAGTTAATAAAAAAAGACCGAAAGTTATGTAAAAAAATATCAACACATTGACAAAACACGCGTTGCGAGGCGGAACATTGATTGGCTAATAAGTATATCAGGTACAAGCAATTTAACAAATAAGTGCCAAACAAATATAGAGTCCAAAAAAAAGTCCGAAAACGGAAGCGCTGATGGTAAGCCTTGAATTTGAATTTACAATCTTAAAAACAGATTAAAGCCAGGAAAAGAAAACCCAAAAAACCAGCAAGAGCAACACACGATGCAGGCGACGTAGAACAATTCAAAAAATCATCAAAAAAAGTCTGTCTAAAAAGCTATGTCGACCTACCTTTGAGGGCCCTTACACGTTCCTACGGGTGTTAACTACGGGAAAACAAGCTACAAAACAAATTGCTCGGGTCATATCATTGGAAAATAAATAAAAAACCACATAAAAATGTTTACAGATTATTATTATATTTAAATCACGCAGAGTAAATAAATTTTAATACATCATCACACCGAAGGCGGGAACTCACGAAATGTCACAGCACGATCACGGACGAAAGAGTATCAGCGGGCACGAACGAAAAATTAAAGAAATATTATGATCGCAAAGCGACCAGCAATCCCCCCAGAAGAAACAAAAAAACATATGAGTTGAATTTCAATTATATTTAAAAGTTACTTACTTTTGTCGGGCGCCAAATTTATGCAGCATAACTAAGAGCCCATGAACACAGAAGGTGCCCGTAGACCTTAGTCAGGCCGGCATAAATCAAACAACGTAGAATTTGGTATCACGAATATTGTTTATTAAACGTTTAAGCCGCACAAAAAGAAAAAAATCACAAACACAAAAAAATGGTTATAAAAAATAACCCAAAGTTATATAAAAAATAAACACTAAACACAGTTTATATAAAAAAGACCGAAAGTTATGTAAAAAAATATCAACACATTGACAAAACACGCGTTGCGAGGCGGAACATTGATTGGCTAATAAGTATATCAGGTACAAGCAATTTAACAAATTAGTGCCAAGCAAATATAGAGTCCAAAAAAAGTCCGAAAAACGGAAGCGCTTATGGTAAGCCTTGAATTTGAATTTTGGGAGAACGGTAAGATGAGTAAAAAAATACGTAAGGCCCTCAAAACATTAGGAGCAAATGCACCCTTTACGATGAAAACTGCCTATAAAATCCTAGTTAAACCTAATTTCATGCATGAAAGTAGAAACTGGTTACCTGCCCTTAGGAAAAAACAGGGGTAAAGTAAGTTTGAGAAACTTAACGTATAAAGATAGGCACTGAACAGATTGCTTAATCTAACCGAAGTGTAAGGTTACAGGTTTCCCTCTTCTTGACCGCGACTCAACAGCCTGCGTGGTAATATTGCAGGGCTGTGGCTGGTAACCTCCGCAACCAAGCGTACGGTAAAAAGGTCCGGTAGATGATACCCGGTTCAGGCTGGCCGGGGTAACGGTCGGGCTGGAATGAATTTTAAAAATTAGCCCACAACAAAGCAAAAAGACCCTAAGCGTCAATGAAATAAACACTTACCCGATGGAAAATCGGCGATGCAGAAAAAGGTGCTCCTCAGCACGGGAAAGCAGGAAATTTGTCGTAAATAAGTGGTAAAAACGGTTGTGGCACAAACTAGCGGCACTTCTGTAACGTCTGGTTAACTGTTTATTTTAGTTAACTGGTTATAATTTTCTAAAAAAAATAGCACTTCAGGACAGAAAGCAGTGTTCCGCACTCAACAACCAATGTTCTAAGAATGACTCTAAAACAAAAACGCCAAAGGAACAGCCAAGACACAAATTTAAATTTCAAAATTCAAACCAAAAATCAACTACATAGTATTAAGACGTAAACAGCCAGCACAAAACCGGCCAGTGAAAACGAATGAAAATAACCAAAAAGTATGCAACACGCAACTCACATGCAGCGTTGTAATGCTGCAACTGCCTCTACAGTTGGAATAAATATTTGTTAAATTGAATGAATTTTTTTTTACAAATCTATTTATGTTTATGTAATATATAATTTAATTTGTAAATCTTAATAAAATTCATATTTGAAGGTTTAATAACATTTATAATAAATTATACGTTTATTGTTCAACCTTTTTAATGACCCCATGATGAGCCTTTTTGCAGTATTAAAAAATAAGTGTGACATTAGTACAAGATGTTCTTCAAATTACAATGCATGTTATGAGTATGAGATTTGTATTGTATCTACTGGACACTTTTTTATGGTTTTAAATGTGATTATTATATTTGTTTCTTAATAATCGGACTCTATTTAAAAAAAATGTGTTTGTTTTGTAAACAGGTAGGTATATGTGGTTTTATTCTTATGTTACATTTAAATTATGTTCTCGCTGCTGAGGTGAAAAATTGTATGTGTCACACGAGACCAAAGTTTTTTTGCATCTCGTGTGTTTGAATCCCTTGCTGCTCTTAGGATTCTAACCTAGAATCACTCGCTCACGCTCGCGATTCAATTATAGAATCCTTCGCTTACTCGGGATTCAAAATCAACACTCGCAACAAAAAACAACTTTGCTCGCTTGTTGCACAAATAACTATTTTTGCAGAAAAAATTTATATCAATATGTCGAATATACTTGAAATAAATAAATATTGTATGACAACCCTATGATTCGATTTCATTAAATTTTCAACACTGATAAGCGGGTCTGCTAATCAGGGTACCTATAAAAGGACTAAAATGCCGCATAATTTGTAATTACACTATTATGTAAGTAAAGATAATATATTCACTACATTACCGCTTTACGAAATTTCCTGCTTGAATATCCCAGACTAATATGGCTGAGACAATTATCGAAAATATTCCTGAACCTGTGTATAAAAATGGAATTTGGAAAGGGGCGAAAATTGACTGGTCAGAGGGGTACTTTCAATTCGGAGAACGGCTTCTTAGTCAATTCAAAAACTATCCAGATTTCGTGGGACAGATAGATGGTGCAACTGGAGAAGCAGAAACATACAAAAACATGGGAGAGAGGAGTATCAGGTGCGCAATATGGCTCCAGAAACAAGGCATTATCCAAGGAGATGTCGTTGGTCTGTGTACTAAGAATTATTTCGATAGTTGCATACCACTTGTCGCCTCTTTTTATCTCGGCACTGTAATTAATCTCTGGCGGTACATGAATGTGAATGAAGAAATGGTAATATACTACATCGAAACAACAAAACCAAAAATGCTATTTATTGACGAAGACAATGCAAAAACAGTACTCGACACAATTAGTAAAAAAAAATATTTCCTGCCGGTTGTCATTTTTGGAAAAAGAAAGAGCCAACTGTCCTTCAAAGACATTTTGGAAACTCCAAATAGTGATGAAGTTGATAAATTTGAATGTACAAAAGTCCAAGCTGAAGATCCGGCAGTGTTATTGTATACTTCGGGTTCGACAGATTTCCCGAAATCAGTCCTGCACTCTTATCGTTCAATCGCCAATATGATGAATTATTATTCAGATGACGGTAAGCCGTCAATTGTTCTCTCGTTTTCATCATTATGTTGTGTATCAGGAATGAGAACATTTTTGAGATCGATTATATTCAAAGCTACGATGATACTTTCTAATTATAAAAGGAGTGAAGTGGAAAATGCTTGTAAATTAATAGAAAAATACAAAGTCACTAGAATATCAATGACAGTATATGCAGTTAATTTCATGTGCATTACAAAAGAAGTATGGGAATACGATCTGTCGTCAGTTGAGCAAATAGCGTTCGGTGGCGGAGTCATCAAAAGTAATTCCATCGAAATAATCAGTCGTTTGTTTCCAAAAGCAGAAATTTTTATTCGATACGGTGGCACTGAATTTGGAACATTAATAACGGGGAAAATTAAGTCTAATAAAATGAATTCAAGTGGAAAAGTAATGTTCAATTGCGAAGTTAAAATCGTCGATCTAAGTACTCGAAAAATTGTCGGTCCGAATGAAAAAGGAGAGCTGCTGTGCCGGACCCCAAAGCTCATGACTTGTTACTTGAATAACCCAACGGCCACTGACGAAGTCATTGATTCGGAAGGATGGTACCATACTGGGGACTTGGGGTATTATGACAATGAAGGCGACTTCTTTATCGTCGACAGGATAACAGTTTTGTTAAAAATCCGCGGGTGTCATTACTCACCCGCTGTTATCGAGAGTGTTATACAAGAACATCCAGGAGTTGCAGAAGTGGCAGTAGTCGCGCAAGCCAGCTCGAGAAACTATGACCTTCCAATGGCATTCGTCACCAAAGTTCCCGGGGTGGAACTTTTGACGAGCGACATCCATGCAATTGTGGTAAAAAAACTACCCTCCGTGATGAGACTCCAAGGCGGAGTTTGTTTTTTGGAAAAAATGCCTTGTACATCTACTGGCAAAATTTGTATCAAAAGTCTTCGTCAGATGGCAAGGGATTTCGCAGAAAAAACCAACTATTAATCAAATATATTGCTGTGTGTAACCTGTAAAGGAGTAATAAATAAATATATACATACTAAAAATACTTCATAATTACTAACTAACTAAAAAAAAACACACTGTCACTAGTAAAGATACGGCAGAAAAGAAATCCCAAACGACTGACGGACGACCATGTTCAAGTTTAACTTGAATGACTATTTCTTAAAACTTTGGGACTTCGGAACGTTATGGTATTTTGTTACGACTGCCAATAGTCCAATGGTCTTCGTTTGGTTTCTGGCCGTTCTGTCTGTTTCCCAAAACATCCGTTCCAAAATAACAGTTTGGTTCTTTAAATCACCGTAGGCCAAAAGTCCCGTTTCTCATAGCATTTGTATGTCAAAGCACCCGGTTATCATAGCACCCCTATGCCAAAAGATCCATCTCTCATGACACCTGTATGCCCAAAAGACCCGTTTCTCATGGCATCCGTATGTCAAAACATTCGTCTCTCATGACACCCGTATGCCCAAAAGACCCGTTTCTCATAGCATCCTTATGTCAAAAGATCTGTCTCTCGTGACACCCGTATGCCCAAAAGACCCGTCTCTCATGGCATCCGTATGTCAAAACATTCGTCTCTCATGATACCCGTATGCCCAAAAGACCCGTTTCTCATAGCATCCTTATGTCAAAAGATCTGTCTCTCGTGACACCCGTATGCCCAAAAGACCCGTTTCTCATAGCATCCATATGTCAAAAGATCTGTCTCTCGTGACACCCGTATGCCCAAAAGACCCGTTTCTCATAGCATCCGTATGTCAAAAGATCCGTCTCTCGTGACACCTGTATGCCCAAAAGACACGTTTCTCCTAACATCCGTATGCCAAAAGATCCATCTCTTATATTCATATTTATTCATTCAAATTCATGCTCATTACATTATTAGATGGTTGTTTTACAAGATGGTAGGTACATGACACCCTGTAAGGGTATAGAATGTCAATCTATTAAAATATTTACTTACAATTATTTATGACACATTGGTATATATCTTATATAATTCATATTTAATGTCAATACAGTTTATGTTAAAATTTAATGTCAATTTCCTTATAATTAAATTATAAAAAAATACATTTCCTTATATTATTATTGTAATTATATTTATCGCTTTATGTGGTACATGAGATCTTGTCAATAAAATTCACCTCTCTTTAAGCCCTGTTAGGGCATTGCGATGACACCCGTACGTATGCCCAAAAGATCCGTTTCTTACGACATCCGTAAGGAAATCCTGATTTATCTTTATTGTAGTGACGGGAACGGATTTTTTTGGGAACGGGTGTTTTGGGAAATGGATATTAAGACAAACGTATCCTTTGAGAGAAGCACATTTCGGGAAACACATAAGTATAACGGGAACCGGATTATTTAGGAAAAGGTAGTGACGGGAACGGATGTTTTGGGAAACGGACAGATCAGAACAGCCCGAATTACGCAAATCTAGTGTATAGCAGGATAGCCTTTGAAAAATTGCCCACAAAGTTTTAAATTTGAAACTATATTCAAACGATGCCCTTTAAGGATATCTATATCAAGGAGGTCACGGCACCCAATAATTAACCCTAAAGCTGTTTATTTTTTCTCCAAAACTATGCAACTCATTCTGAGAGGAGGCCTGTGCCCAGCAGTGGGACGTACATAGGCTGGGATGGTGTGGTATGCAACTGACGGATTTCAAATTTTGCACAAAGATGTTTGTGACTAATAAAAAATATTTTAAAAAATATGAGCCCACCTTAAAATAAAATTAAAAAATAAACGTCCTATATACATATAACAACTGCGGCTCTAGGTGCTATCACCATTTTTAGGTTTCCGGAGCCAAAATAGCAAAAACGGAACCCTTATAGTTTCGTCAAGTCCGTCTGACTGACTGTCTGTCTGTCTGTCTGTCCGTCCGTATGTCACAGGCATTTTACTCGAAAACTACAAGATGTATATCAATGAAATTTGGAGTACAGATGTCTTGTCAAAGCCGCTATTTAGTTTTGTAGTTAAATTACAAAAATAAATATTTCTAGGGAGGGGCACTCCATACTCCATACACGTAACAGAAGTTGAAATTTTTTTTTAACTCGCATCAACGTGTGTTTAAGTGAAAATTTCCGGAATTAATCGCTCCCAAAGTAGCAAAAATTGTGTCCTCTATCTTGTAAACCGTTTGTCCAAAAAAATTTGTACTTACAATAAAAAATAAATAAAAAAATTTTTAGAGTAGGTACCTCCCATAGACGTAAAGTGGGGGGTGTTTTTTTTCCCCATCCATTCTTGCATGTGTGGGGTATCGTTAGATAGTTCTTTTAAAACCATTAGGGGTTGCTAAACCGATTTTTCGATTCAGTGGTTTGTTTCTAAAATATTCAACTTTAAGGTGCAAATTTCCATTAAAATCGAGCGTCCCCCCCCTAAAATCTAAACCGGTGGGTGGAAAAATTTGAAAAAATTCAGAATGGTAGTAAATATATCAAACTTACAAGGAAAACCATAACGGTAAAGTTTTCTTGAGAATTATTAGTAGTTTAATAGTACCTAAATAGCAGCCTAAGGTATAAAATATAGTACCTAAACTTGGAATATTCCGTACAAAATACGAAATCCTTAGAAAAATATTACTTATTTTTTTCGTATTGGCTACCCCTTATCAGGCGATGAACCCTATATCAGGTGTGTCCGACACGCTCTTGGCCGGTTTTTTTTTTAAATCTTAAATGTTAACCTATTTTTTCAGTTTTACTGGCTGCACTTAGCCTCTTGTAAAACTCTGGCTTTAATTTGGTATCTTTTCGGGCCGATATCTCCTTATGACAAACATTTCAAACAGTGGGGCATTAATTGTAAATTTAATAACAAATTACATTGTTGTTACATTTCAGTACTTGTTATTAAATTTACAATTAATGTCCCTTGAATGTCCCACTGTTTGCAATGTTTGTCATACATAAGGAGATATGGGCCCGAAGTAGGCCCGAAAGTAGACCAAATTAAAGCCAGAGTTTTACAAGAGGCTAAGTGCAGCCAGTAAATAATACTGCAAAATAGGTTAACATTCAAAATTAAAAAAAAGGTTACATTAACATGCAGCAGAATTATGCTGCAATACAGCTAAATACATAGTTCCCAATCCGCACTGGGCCTGCGTGGGAACTACAGCTCAAGCCCTCTCATTCTGAGAGGAGGCCTGTGCCCAGCGGTAGGACGTATACAGGCCGAGATGGAAAGACGACATAAATTCATCGATAGTATACCTACTCTCTTGTGAAACAGTTCGGTTCGGTCCATTCGTCCTCTAAATAAGAGCTTGCTTTTTCTTTAAGTGGGTTGATAATTACGTGAAATGACTAAGTCAAAATATCTTTTCTCAAACATGTTATGTAATGTTTATGTTGTGTTCCTTAAAACAGGCTTCAAAATATACTGTTGCAGGCCTAGGCCTGCAAGACAACAGTCTTTTGTTTCAATGCAAAACGTCAAATCAAATATCCACGATGTCGATGTAATAAGAAAGGAACTCTTCAACGGTTCATACCAAATTTCAAGTCGATCCCACTAACCGTTGAGGAGTTCCGCCCTGCGGAGACGATCTTGGCCGAGCCACCAGGATATTATGTGACTACCAGAATATTTTAATGTCTGCAGATTTACATAAGTATGCCAAATTTGAAGTCAATCCAACTATCTACTGAAAGTGCGTCAAATTCAACTTTGCACAATTTCACTCGTACATACATACATACATTATGCATACATAACAACTATTCTTATTAAATAATACTTGTAAAATAATCTTTTTTTTTCAGCATCATATCTCTTGCTTGCCGTATCAAGAACCCGATAGTAATCTTCTAAGCGTGATGGTGGTTTTTTTTTATACGACTGGTTGGCAAACGAGCAAGTGGAGTGGGTGGAATTTCCAGCCAAATACAACAACACGAGGAATTAAAACGGAATTTATTTCAACACATTTATTTATAATCATATTCAATACTGCCTAACGCACAATATACTGTAATTTGATAAAATAATAATATTTTTAAAACATTTCATATATATTTTTGACTAAGCGGGAATTCTAAGAATTTTATGTTTAATAATAAATAGGTATATATAATTTCTTAGTTTGTCTGAACAGGTACTTTCTATAGTGCAGGCTTTGCCTTCTACGTCTTAGACCTAAGTATCATTCCATTCTGTGTACTAAAAATTAAATCTCGCTCGAAGATCCAACATGAAACACATTTACACGCACATCTTGCAACTGCACATTTTCTGGTATCAAAAATGTATGTAATTTTAGTGATTTTACCATTTCATTAGCGTAAATCACACAGGACGTCATCAGCAGGGCTACTACGAAACTCGAAGCTCGTATCGTACCGTCCCTCTCGATCTCGTATTAAATAGTATAAGTGTCAGAGGGAGTAGAGGGACCGCACGACACGAACTTCGAGTTTCGTAGTAGCTCTGCGGGTCGGGAGCGGGTGGGTGCCGTGTGCCGTCCTGTGTGGTTAACGCTTAAGAGTACTTTGCCTATGAGATTTGTATAAAATGTATACAAGTTTATTTAATAAACATATAAACACGAAAATTATTGTTTATGTAGGTACAGATGGGCCAACGTCAGTTGCGATGACAGATCAGAAGGCGCAATTAGAGCAATTAAAAGAGTCTATTGCGTAATGTTTCTGACGCTCGCGATCGCGATCACAATCAAATGACAGTTTTCGCATATAAAACTGTCATTTGATTGTGATCGCGAGTGTCAAAAACGTTACACATTTGGTCCTCTGATTTTTCAGTGTCAAATAGACCCTTGCAGAAATTTTCGTCTTTTAACTGAAGTACCTAGTGGTCGTAAGCAAGCTAGGTCTGAACTGACTGATTTGATTTACAAAATTTGGTACTTAGTCCGACTGTTTGACAGAGTTGTTCAAATTGACTACTTGTCTTGTCATCCACCTGATTTTCTGCATCATTCCACTCAAGTAACCTAGTAGCGCTGGACTGGAATGACCTGAACTGGGATATCTTTTTCAATGACGCAGTCCTTAATTAAATTAATTAATTTATTGCAGTAATTGAACCAACTGTTACCTACTTCTGAGAAGTTCACATCATAATCTGACAAATTAATACAGTTAAAATAACTTTTTAATTTGGTGAGTAGGTACCATCAGCCAAATATGTAGTCTACCACCTGAAAGTTAATAATCGTTTGCATGTCATAAAAACAATAATCCCAATAGACGAGTTTGTCAACTTGAAAGTTCGACTTTAGCGACAAATTCATTTGATAAAACTTAGTTTAAAAATTGATAGACCACTTATTTGGCTGATGGTACCTAATTCATTCTAAGCCTAGGTAGGTCTAACTACAAGAATAATTGTAAATTGTAGTTCTTACATTGTGGCGCTCGATTGATTACTTCAAACTCAATGCGTAATAGCAATTGCACATTTATTTTTTGTTTTACCAGAAACTAAATGTAATGCTAAGTTTAAATTTAAAACCTTTGATTTGACAGTTGGAATAGGTTTTGCTTAACTGTCCACAGAGTGCGCTGTAGTGTTGTCTCAGCTGTTTAAATCGTCAGAGTGCAGTGAGTGAAGGTGACGGGTGATTAGGTGGCGATGGGCGGGAGCCGCTGGTTGCCTAGGACCCTCTTGATAGGTCCTCGCTTTGGGTCCAGCACTCGCTCGTCGGCACGTCGGGAGATGTTTCTAGAACGTCATACCCGCAGGACAACGATAAAGTTAAATTTGAAAAGCGGGAATATGATTTAATTTAGGTTATAAATTTTAGGTACTAGGTATATAGTGTGAATGTAAGCTCGAAGAAATCTTAGTCTGAAGCCAAACGGGCGAATTTTTTGAGTTGTGAGTCGCGTCATTTACGCTGCTTTCGGTTTCATATATTAAGTCTTGTTCCACAAAGCGCGGCGACGCAAAATAAGGTTTTCGTATGCAATCGAAAAATGCGGCTTATTTTACACAACTCAACAATAGGCATAGCAATAGGGCAACCAGGCAACTTGGGGTTCTATGGGGGGGCCTATGTCCAGTAGTGGACGTCCTACGACTAATATAATGATAATGAAATTAATAGGTAGGTACTTACTGCCAGTAAGAGCTATTCCTCTGCAATCTCATGATGTTGTTCTGACAAATCAGTAGCTCATTCTGCAGGTACGTCCTTTGGTCGTTCACTCTCACGAACAACTGGAAAAAATTACTAACGTTATAAAAAAAACCGGCCAAGCATTAACGGCTGTATCTTTTGATTGCGTTGGCTCAGAAGTTTGATTTTTTCACAGCTGTAAGGGACAGTAGACTTGAGTATTTGATATAAATTTCAGCTTGATACCTCCACGCGTTCCTGAGAAAAAGGGTCTTGACAGACGGACGGACAAAAAGTGATCCTATAAGGGTTCCGTTTTTTTCCTTTTGAGGTACGGAACCCTAAAAACAGCCAAGTGCGAGTCGGACACGGGCTTCGAGGATTCCCTACAAATTTGTGGGTATCTATGAATATTTAGTGTTAGTAAAGACTCATTTTAGAATAGGTCGATGAGTGACACCATAAAACATTAATTCTATGACGCAACTCTATTAAAAAAAATCTATTTATCTACAAAATCAGATCTTTAGCTAACAAATCGGCCCAACCCAAAAGTCATCGGCGACCAATCGACGGTGTATACCTAATAAATAGCTTTTCGTTAGACAGAAAGGGTTGTTTTATGGTCCTTCGATCCGGATAAGTTCAAGCAACCGTAATGTAAGTATGCCTAATTTTCAAATGTTTCAAGTGTGGGGCAGGGGCAACAACAGATTTTTCTCCAAGATGCGATACAGGATCCAACTAATTTCTTATGTGATCACTAAAAATCGAAGTTCGTATCGTACCGCCCCTCTCACTCTCGTATTAAATAATATAAGCGTCGGCGGGACGGCACGATACGAACTTCGTTATTTCGTTGTGGCTCTGGTGTTTAGTTTGATTACCTTAGACTCAGAATCCAAACGCCACTCCTTGCTGCGAAGGGTGCTTAACAAGTCTGTTTTGATTCTCTCGAACCGCTTCACTGTACGGAGAAGTTCAGCCTGAAATTTTGGATATAGATATAGTTATATACATATAACTAGATATAGTTTTATACTAAACCAAAAATTCTATCGTAGTTAATAAAGTGGTAATAAAATAACTACTTAATCGTGTTGAATGACATAATAATTGGATTGAAACTACTATTAAATTAAGGTAACTAAAACTAAACCTTAATTAAAAAAGAGAGGTGGGCCTCTTGGCATGGTGCCCATCACGCAGGCAGCATTCCCGCGTTGAACAGCGATTGCCATTCTTTGAAAGAAAGAAAGAGAATGCTGCCGGCGCGAGGGTTGCCTGTTGCCTCTCTTAACCTATTGCTGAGCTCCCTAAGCTGTGTAGCTCCAGCGCACCCTTACCCCAAGGACCTAGAGTCTCGACGCCAAAAGCAAAGAAATGATATTGGGCGCCGAGACAGCTATATTTTGTGACGTTGAGGCGTTCCCGGGCGTCTGCCGCCGCCCCGGCACGTTTGGTAGTTGCTGGTAGGTAGGACGCCGCCAGGGTGTCTGTACAGGTAGGTAGCGTCCCACACACATTCCGTCAGGGCGCTTGCCATCGCTCCGTACAATCTGGGGCTCCAGAGCAGCCGGAACGTTGGCACTAACGAGCGCCCTTCCAGAATGTCGTTGAGAGCGGCGTGGCGGGACAGGGTGGCCGAGACGGTCCACTGGAGCCCCACAAGAAACACAGTTGTGACTTGCGCAGATCCCAATCCCAACTCCCAGCCGATTGTATTTAAAAATATTATACATATAGTATGTACCGGAGTAAGTATGTCCAAGTTTATGTTAAGATCGTCGTGCTTCAACTTGCAATCTGAAAAATAAAGTTAGGTTTAAGTATTATAGAAAAAATAGAATCTGTATTATTTTCAGAACTGCCTTGCTCCTCCGCTAGCATAAGTACAAAACGCTTACGACACGTATTTTCATGCAGAAAACCCATTCTCCTCCGCTTCCACTTTATGTCACACACTCCCCACTCATCTATCACACATAATTTTCACTTTACAATTGAATATTTTGCAAACAAATCACTGAATCGTAAAATCGTTTTAGCAAGCCCCTAATGGTTTAAAAATACCTATCCAATGATACCCCACACTACAAGGTTGGATGAGAAAACAGAAATCACCCCCACTTTAGGCAGGTACACTAAAATTTTTTTTTATTAATTTTTAATTGTACCATTTTGTCGGCATAGTTTACATATATAATCGTGCAAAATTCCAGCTTTCTAGCATTGATAGTCCCTGAGCAAAGCCGCGGACGGACGGACAGACAGACAGACATGGCGAAACTAAGGGTTCCGTTTTTGCCATTTTGGCTACGGAGCCCTAAAAAATACTTACATGTTTAGAACTCTTAAAAGTTCAATCTCGTAGCTAAACCGCTTACTGTAGGTAGTTTATTTACTTAATTATAATGTTGGATGAAAAACGTACAGTAGGTATTCTGACGCCTGGGACAACAATGAAATGAAGCAAAGGTACACCGTACCTACGGACCTAGGAGGAGCGCCAGAGTTCGCATACTCTTCGCTAGTCATACCGTAATTTTTGTCCGAATCATCGTTTGTCATCATTTTTTTCCCATTAAAATCTTGAAATTTTCTGAAGAAAGAGAGAGTTGAGAAAAAAGAGATGTCAAACGATTATTCTGACAAACATTAGGTACATTCGGACTTTCGATAAGTATGCCAGCCAATATGGACCCGTACATCGTCATGAGTCAAGGAGAAAGTCATTACGATTTTCATTGTTAATTAATGCGATGTCACTATGACGTTTACTGTGAAATGGTTCCATGGTGGATCATGAATTAAAGTCCTTGACCGGACTAATTCTGAATACAGTACTTAACAGTTAAGCTACGTACGCACTACGCGACTAAGCGCGCGGTTTTAGCGCGCCGTCTCTAAGTATCTCAAGCGATGCTTAGATTAGGGGCGGCGCGTTAAAACCGCGCGGTCAACCGCACAGTGCGTACGTAGCCTTAATGTAATATATTACCTGGCCCGCAAATCTTAGCGTTCTTCAACTTCTCCTTCCAAATGGGTAGCTCCGCCCTTAATTCGTCAATGGAGTCCAAAAGCTGCTTATGTTTCGTATCTTCCCTATCCAAATCATCGTCATACTCCCAAGCATAATCCGCTTTACGTAGATCCTCTTGCACAGAGACTATTTGCTTTTCAAGATCACTGTTCTGCCACGCTGCTGATTCTCTATAATTAAAAAAAAAAACAAGTAGGAAAATCAAACTGCTACGATTATTTAAAATTGTGGGTAACGTAACATAGATCATAATTAGATACCTACCATGATAGAACAAAATGAGATTATGATTTTTAACCGATTATATTTAGGAATCTATAATATTAGTAGTTAATCGGTACCTACAGTCAAGGAAACTGACTCTGACTCACGTAAGGGTGAAACCTTTTCATACCAATTTTGTTATGATTTCTTTGGCAAATGTAGGGGATGTCAACAAGACATTATAGTAGTACATTATACTCTGGTATGTGAATCAGTTTCCTTGACTGTACAAACAAAGAGAGCCAAAGTAGGTAAATATTCAATATTTTTTCTTAAACTAACCTGCATGATTTTTCGTGATCTAGTTCAGATTTGAGATTGTCAACTTCGCTGTCGTGCATTTTTATTATTACTATGTTAAAATAAAAAGCGTTAAGGCAAAAGTATACCAAATGGGAAGCAATGGTGCAGTAATATTGATTCAACAACATCTTGACAACCTTAAATTTCCAAGCTTTTATTTATTCTTCTTCGACCTTGGCAGCAACACCACCGTGCTACCACACCACCATACTTACACCACCTAGACGATTTGTTTACTTTCAAGTTCTATAAAATCGCTTTTATAATTTGAAATTTTGAATTTTCCTCACTTAAGTAGTTAAGTAGCAAGAACAAAACGCAGCGTGCTTAACTTTGTAAAGTCCGTATAATAATTAATTAGTGACTAGGTATATAGTTAATGGTCCAACATGTTTTAAACTAATTTGGGTTACTTATGCACTTGTTATTTTTCGTTTTTTTATTGATGGATTTATAGTTTCGTAAAAAATAAACTTTTACCATTACAGCAACGATTCTTATTTATGAACGTGCTCAACATAACAGCTGTCATAGGCTGTCAAAAAATTCGAATTTCAAAATATTTAACTGAAACAAGAGGCCATCAGTCAGATCCGTATTCATTGTTTTAATTTTAATTTAATTGTAGGAAGTGTTATTAACTAAAATGAAGGATTTTAAGAAACTTAGCGATGAAATAACAACCCAAATGAAGGATCTCACGGATAGAGTAGAAATACTATCATGGACGTTGCAACAAAATTTCATCGATTCTTTCCTTAACTATACAACAACAAAGAGCCTGGAGCAGTTGAACTACAGAAACAGAAAAGGAAATATAGTTAACGACTACGCTAATATTTCGGAAGCAATAAAATCCTTACGTGAAAGTCTGAATGAGACTAACGACGAATTTAATGATCAGTGCGAAAAATTAGACAAGTCGATAGATGTATTGAACGATTTGTGTACCGCAGTGGAGGGTAAACGAGTTCTGGAGCTGGCGAACCACGAATTCCGAAGACATAATTATTGTGAAGCCATGGTGGCTGTCAAAGAACTTCAAGATAGAATTCAGAAGTTAAAATTCAATGGTGATACTGCCAAAGCGCTACTGAACTTAGTAGAACAGGCTGAAAATCAACTTGCCTTGTACACAGCCCATCTGAGTGTGGATTGGGAAGATCTCTTCTCTTGGTCAGAGAAGAGAAGCTTAACATATCTTACATATTCTTTGTCAGTTCAGCAGAGTGATCCAATTTTGCTACAGAAAGTACTCAGGTCCTTACAAGTTACGGAAAGATTGAATGCTGAACTTGGCGTGTTCTCATGTTTCTTCATAGATCAACTGCTACACAATGTCATAAGACACAACTGTGAGATTTTCACAGAGGATGATGTAGGTGCTGTAGTGTTTAATATTAAAATAACTCTAGCAAACAAAAATAGACCGAACTACCAAACAATATTCAACAACTTAACTGCTATATTTGAGTTCTTACAGTCCACTCTCGGCTCTCAGTTAGAGAGTGCACAAAAATTCATTGAAATTTTTGCTGATTCCATCAGAGAGAAATTCTTCCATAAAATTATAGAAGACTGCATTAGAAACAATCTGCCTTCTTGTAACAGCACTTACGAGAATTATACTAACCTTGTTATTGAGTTGGATGCTTTCAACAAATTCTTGATAGAATCAAAGTTTGTTGAGGCTGACAAGTCACCATTAAACAAATACATAGACAATACTGAATGTGTGCTGTATAACAAAAAATGTGATAAACTACTTTATGATGTACGCAACTTGCTGAGTCAAAGCTTATCATACGGTACTGAAGTAGTTGGAACAGAGCCAATGAATGAAAATGAGTCCATATTAGAAGTCACTGATAAATCTGAAAAGGATGTCTGGGATTTAAACAAACCGGTGTTTCTATCGAAGTGTGTAATTTCTCAGAATGTGAAGAAGATTTTGAGGATGATTGTGGAGCATTTGGAGGAAAGTACTAAGTTGCCAGAAAAATACAGCACCCAGTTGGTTTCATACATCAAAGACATTACGGTGATGTACCAGAGTATTGTTCCGAAGAAATTTAAGACCAACCTAGAGTGTTGCCCTCTTGATATAGGTAGATTAGATATAGCATTTTTCATTATTCTCTAAGATACATAGTTAAATTAACTCTTCAGTTTTGTCAAAATTCACCTCTATTACTTTCCAATTTTACAGTCCAGACTACAATGACATTGTCATTTATATAACAAGCAACAACACAACAGCCCAGAACTTTGTTAACGTGAAATTTGTTTGTAGCTATCCTGCAGAAACTATGAAATTATTTGGGATAAAAAAAATACCTATTCAGGAACGAACTTCTACACAAATGGGGAAACAGACAAAGAATTAATCAACTCATTGACTGATTATTATTTTATGTTTCCAGCTCTTTTCTTCAACAACTGCTTCTACCTAGCCCATGGATTGCTTGGCCCTCCATGGAGGAACACCCTGCCCGCTGCCCTCTCCAACCACCTGACCACTGTCATGCTGGTCTGCATACAGGATCTCAGGGTCCTAGGCTTGGAGAAGGTGTCCCTGTATCTACAAAAACAGAAGAATGTTATTACACAGAGTATAGAGAGCAATGGTAAGTTTAACTTTTTGATTTAATGTACAAAAGTTTGTTCAACCCATAATCAAAAAATATACCTTGTTGAGTTTCTCAACAGAGGTTTTTCCAAACCGGTGGTAGATTTTTTGACATTCATAAGTGCTTGTTACAGCCTAAATTGAATAAAGATATTTTGACTTTTTGACTTTGAATCCCTGTATTACAATTCAACTCCACATTGAATAGTTTTATGTGACTGAAGCCGCTGGTACAATCTAGTTCCTAATAAACAAAAGTAATGCTTTTTTATATAAAAGGGTGGAAACAATCATGCAGTTCACCTGATGGGATGCAATCACCGCTGGCCATGGACAATCACAACACAAAGGGCATCACAGGTGCATTGCTGGCCCTTTGAGTGCCCATAGTCCCCTTTTTTAAAGATCCCTAAGTTGTGTTGTTGTTGGTGTGTTGTGCTAATGCAATTTTGACCTGACTTACTTTCCAGAACTCTCCTGGTCAAAGGAAAGCTACGAACAATTTGACACAGCTGTGAACAATGCCATAATCCAGATGAAGGACCTCAAGTGCTGCTGGCACAATATTCTGCCAACCCGCATGTATGAAATGGGCATGTGTACACTGGTCCAGGCCTTCTGCCAAGCCGTGCTGCAGAGGATATTTGCTGACTGCAAGCTCATCAGTGAGGAGTTGGTTTATATGCTGTCTGTGAGGCTACAGGATGCAGTTGAAGATATTACTGCTTTGTTTGAGGTAAGTTAGTATTTTGATGTTATGATATCAAATATATTTTTGTTTATTTTGTGATGACGATTTCCGGTTTTCTCTGCGTTTCCCAAGGTTAATCCATGATTCAATTGATCAAATACACACCTACCAAACATTCTGCATTACAACTTGTAAAAATGACAAAAAAATAACGCCTATTTTATACAGTCAGCAGCAAAAGTGGATGAGAGGTAGTGCTTAAAAGTCAGGATTAAAGTGATCTAGTTACACATGACTCTACTGCCAAGGAAATAAGGCGTATGGATAATTTTGAACACCATAGAGATATCCATTCTTACTGATCCCTTTTTTTTCAATTTTTATGGGACTAACTTGGGAGTATAAGTAAGTATATCCTATAAAATAAAACAGTTAAAAAGTTATAAATCAATCAAGAGCATCCACTTTTGAACCTGTCTATTTAATTAGATTTTAAGTTACTACTACAGAAAAATATTAATTTTAAAATTGTTTGAAACATCTTCATCTATTTTAGGAGCCAATCGAACTCGATAAGAAGATAAATGTTTGGCTAAAATTCACCAAAATGCCGCAACTGCTGAAAGCACAACTTCTGGAGATTGTGGAAATCTGGAACACGAAGGAACTGTCCCAGAGTTACGCCTGCGAGGAGGTCCGGCAGATTGTCAAAATGAGATTCCCCGATAACAAGTACAGGTTGAAAATATTGAAAGAAATACAGTGAATACATGAGATATTTTTTTATTTTAATTAAATACAATCTGCAAGACGTACGTTTATGGATCAAGCCAAAGAGAAGGTCAATGTAATGTCATATCAGGAGCTCAAAGTATTGGCCTCGATTATTCCACTGACGAGAGTCTAGTCTTATGTGTCTATAAATTCTTCCAGATTATTTTAGTACCTATGTGGTTTGGTTAATTTAAATGTGTTCACACCTGACTCGGACGTTTTAAATTCAGGTTAACAAATCGCACACGGCACATGAAATCAAAAACTGTCGTTACTCAAAATTTGGGGCTTTTTGAGTCAAGTATACAGAAAAATCGAGAAAAAAATGCTTTGGAAAAAAAAGCCACAAATTTTTGAGTTACGGCAGTTTTTTTTTTTCATGTGCGAAATATTACCATACATTTTTCGGTGTTATAAACAGCGTCAAAAGCGTGACTGGGTCACACATTTTATAAATGAAGTGTAGAATTTGATGACATTTTCGATTATTTATTAGACATTCTCTACTTGTGCTAGAGAACCTGGAAACCGTAAGAGAAATTTCTACCATGTCAACAAAAATGTGCCCACAAAAATCAAATATTCAAAATAAACGCTCGAATATGAACTGACTACACTTTTGAGTCAAAATGCCGATGTAATAAAAAAAACTTTTACAGGGACATTCAGTCAAAACTATCCCAGTAACCTGAAACATTTCGGAAGAATTTTGAAGACACCATACATCCCTACGTTCATTCTTATGTTATCTTATCAGCAATGCTTATTACGTTTTAGGCAGACTAAGATTAGAACAAATATTGTTCTCAACTGTGTCAAAGTTAGGTAAACTATCTAAAACTAGCTAAAACGACCTACGTGTGAACTAGACTTTACAAAATTATCATCAGCCTCACCTTTGTCAGCTCCATTACCCTAAAACTAACCCGCGCGACGCCGGAGCGCGAGGCTAGCATTTTATAAACCGAACTAACGTGACACACTGACTTATTATAGTTTTCTGGTGGCTGCACTTGCACTGTGCGTGCATTATTTACATTTTAAATGATTGCGTAAGTAATAATGTGCGGAAGAAAATCGGAAATAGGAAAAGTATAACTCAATATTTGATCACGTACGGCGTTTGGTTCGCGCCAGTTCGCGCTCGCTGTTATTAACGTATTTTATTTGGCGCCGTTTTTTCGCGCTATAATTCATCCGCCATATCAGGTAAAGTAAAACACTAAATAATTCAGGCAGCCGAAGCGTTTGACCGACGGGCGGATAGAGTCTTGTTAAGATTGGCTGGGAAGAACTGGATGCGTAGGGCACGAGACCAAGTGGAATGGCGTGCATTGAAAGAGACTTACTCTAATTGAGTGGATAGTGGTTGAAGAAGAAGGTAAATAATAATTAAAGTCTTCTTTGTTCCCACTTTTACCAGTGGCGTAACTATACCACCTGGTCTGGGGCCCGTGGCAAATTCTTTGTACTTAGTTTAATTTTAAGTGAAATAAAATACTCAGGTAGAATGTTAAAAAAATATTTCTGAGCTTGCGGCCTCTTGGGTCGGGGGCCCGTGGCATTTTGCCAGCCCTGCAACCTTATAGTTACGCCAGTGACTTTTACTTTACCAGTAATGCGGGATCGATTTTCAGGTTCTTAATCAGATTGATCTAATTTCTTGACTTCTTGGACATTCGTTATCCAAGAAGTTGAGGGTTTATTCCCCCCTTGTCTGAAATCAATAGATAATAAATAAGTAACAGCTTTGCCCACACTTTACACAGCATGACTCGTGAGCATAAACGGGCCGAAGGCTATAAATGCATTGTAAGGATGACGAGGAAACTGCGGGGTCAACTTGGATGTACCTACCTAAGTGATGCCGAGGGGCGTAAATTCCACTGTTTGACCGTTATTTTTTGCCCAGCACAGTGGCGTAGCTAGGTAACCTAGGGCCCTGGGGCAAATAAAAAAATGGGGCCCACTGCTATCAAAACTGGTAAGGTTTTTTGAAGTAAAATCATTATATATACAAATACTTTAAAAATGCTAAGCAACTTTATCATCAGACATAAAGCAGAATTTCGAGGGCCCCCTGAGCTTGAGGGCCCCGGGGCACTGCCCCGCCTAGCCCTTGGTAGCTACGCCACTGGCCCAGCGGTTGTGGTTTGCGATGCGAAGTCGAACCGCATAGGGTTAATTGTGCCAGCATTGGCGCCTATTACAAAAAACGGGCAAAAAATAAGGTAAGTCCTGCTAATATTACAGATGTTTTTGCCGTCTTAGCAAAGTACATTAACTATTTATGAACTTGACTGTAAAAACAAACGCATGATTTTTTTAAAATATATATTGATGTTTTCAGGTGTTTAATAAAAGTTAAAAATCATGACAAGAACTCAACCACATGGCACAGGAACAGTTGTAATAAGCGAAATGTCAATGTAAGCACATGAGAGGAGGTAAGCAAAGTAACACCCTTTTATTACCTCCAAACAATGCGTAGAAAATATTTCTTTTTTTTTTCACCATTTACCTACTGATTGAATTGAAATTTGATGCGTAGGTTTACCTACGATGGTGATTACATTTGTATTTACCTACCGTCAAGAAAAAACGGTGTTTTAAAAATGGAATTAATGCTACTGTTATATTACTGACAGCTACCAGTACCTGTTGATCAATCAATATCTACCTATTATCAGCTTATCAACAATGCGAAAAGTAAAAAAAAATATCCTAATATCCGTGTGACTTAATTATATTGTAACTAAAAATAGAAATATTAGTCGTAAGTTTTGCACGAATCTGTATTTTATACTTTTAAACGAGCGATTCTCGTATATATATATGTATATATATACATATATATATATATATATATATATATATATATATATATATATATATATATATATATATATATGTATACTATCTATTGCCCGCATCTCCGTCCGCGTCACAGGTAGGTACCCCTTCTGTGGTCCGCGTAGAAATATGAAAAATAGTTTACAGCATATTCTCAGATCTACTGAATTTTTTTTTATTCGACTGGATGGTCAACGAGCAAGTGGGTCTCCTGATGGTAAGAGATCACCACCGCCCATAAACATCTACAACACCAGGGGTATTGCAGATGCGTTGCCAACCTAGAGGCCTAAGATGGGATACCTCAAGTGCCAGTAATTTCACCGGCTGCTTCACGGCAGGATTAGCAAGCAAGATGGTGGTAGCAATCCGGGCGGACCTGCTCACAAAAAAAATATACAAAAAAACGGTCACGCCGTTTCGAAGGACCAAACGGTCACAAACATGTTTGACCCGAGAACTTTATATATTAGATAATCATAATCTCGGGAACAGTAGAGCGATTTCGATGAAATTTGGTACGTAGGATTTTTCGGGGATGAAAAATCGATCTAGCTTGGTCTTGTCTCTGGGAAAACGCTTGGTACCGAGTTTTAGCCCGAGCGGAGCTCAATCGCCCACTTACCTATAATATTGATTTCTATTCATCATATATCACTATAAGAGACTAATTGACTTAAAACACAATAAACACGTATTTAGTAGATTACTTATTACAGTATCGCTTGTTTTTCTTTCACTTGAATTCGTAATTGCACGCTAGTTTTACTATTCGAACTATTTTGTTTCATTTTTACAGTATACAGGTAAGGTGAGATATTTACGAAAAAAAAATTTAACTTTTCAACGTGAGTATTGGTAATAGGACATCGTTTCTTTCGTCTTTTTTATGTGGAACCACGTTTCTTCAGGCGATTTTAAGTCAATGGCCGCAAAGTTTACAAATAAACGTTAAAGAAAACGTTAATGTAAACATTTCTCTACTTTTGGCAGTGCAATTAGTTAATTATTAATCTTAAAGGGATAAAGGAATCATGGGTGATATTGGCAGAGAAAGTTTGCATCCCGAAACTCAGCCACCCATTACTAACGCTATATAAGTGAGTGGCGATTCCTTGCACCCATCATTACGTATCGCTCACGTCTGCGACCGGTCGTCGGTCCCGCAAAATGCAACACTTATCGGTAGGTACAACACTAGTGAAAAAAAATAAACGTCAAAATGCGCGGGAATAGTTAGCCGGAAACAAAAACGATGGTGAAGTGATCCATAATTTCAGAAAATGTGAAAGAAAATTGGTGAAATAAATAACAGTGACCTTGGATTTTTTTGTTTAATGTTCAGTGTTGATGTTTATGGTTCATGGCTATAATAAATTACTACAAAAGTTATTGATTGGAAAGTGCGAATGTTTACTGTCGTCTAAGTCTTAAAGGGTTCTAAATGGACTTTGTCAATACCCAATGTTGAGTAATTTAGATTATTTTGAAATAGGTATAGTAACCTACTGGTTTGTGTGTAAAAAATCAACTCAACTGAAGTCAAGACTAGAGAATTCAGAAGAATCCATATAAAAATATTTTTAATTAAGACAGAATTAGTTTAAAATTAAATGAATATAATAATAACAGTTTCCTTTTGTTTCAAATAAAACAAACTTGATACTTAATTACCTGCCTAACTTTATCTTGCAAATACGTTATTAAGCGTTGTTAGTGTCAGTATTTTCCTTTTCCTATACTTACAGCTAAGACGTCAGTTTTTTTTATTAAATATCTTTCATACTTATCTAAGCTCTATTAAACAATAACTTATTATAGTGATCTAATCAGTTGCAAATTCCCAACATTCTATGCCGCTGATGATAAAAAGGTGAACGACAACTCGCGAAAGGTTTGTGCACTAGAAACACGCCGCTGCTATGCTATCTTCATTTAATAATCCTATGAAAAGAGTACAACATTACTGAATAACTGACTAACAGTCAACGCTCATCTCGAAATTTGGCAGACATTTCTTGAGGTGCATAACTAGGTCATAGAGGTGCACTAAAAAGGATTTTTCGAAATTCCCGCGGGATATAAAGCTACGGGATAAACAAAGTAAAAACAATAAAAACCAATTACGAATTACATTCGTGACACAAAATACATTCAATTTAATATTTTATTGAAATAATCGACTAAAAGGAATAACATTTTTTTTAACTCACAACATCAATGTTTATATATATCCTAACATTAGCTTCTAGAACTCCCAGAAGTATAAATGTCTGTTGGAACAACCTTTTTGGACCCGGTTTGAACTCAGTATAACTATCTGCAGCTGATAATGTACGTACCTAGATAATACAGCAATAAGTTTCAAAAAGAAATTAGCTTACCTATACTTGGTTTGGATAGGTATCAACGGCTCCGTAGCAAAATTTCGAAAATCAAAATTTATAATGTACAAAATTCCTAGATACATGTTCGATGTTCAGTTACCTAATCCACGTTTAAAATATGAAATGTACAAAACTGCTAGTACATGAAAGTCCTAGCGACGTTTATCCTACGTTCATTTAACCCACGTTTAAAATGTCTAATGTACAAAATTGCCAGTCCAAGATAATTCTAACGACATTTAGTATTTCGTTCAGTTGATTTTAGCTTAAAGCGTAGATATAACGTGACAAAGTCGACGGAGCTCCGCTGAGCGGAGCTCCTGTATCTGCGTAGTTTGGGCCTTCGGCCCGGATGCAGTACTAACATAACCTAACCTATTTACCTAAACGTAACAATCTACATATTATATCCAGTCAAGAACTATAATTTTTATCGTGTTTGATCTTTGTATTTGTAATGTTTTTCGAAGAATTGTCACTAGGCTTTTTGTACGTAGAGTAGGTATTTTGCGTTTTAGATATATATCGAATTTCAAAGTATTGTCATTAGATATTTTGTACAAAGGAATATCGATTTTCGAAAAGAAAATGATTTATTGTGCATTAGGACCAGCACTTATAGGAATTTCGTACATTATAAATTTTGATTTTCGAAATTGTGCTACAGAGCCTATAGGTATATCACTGTAAGTCTCTAACTTATATTATGTGGTAGGTACCTACATTATTTCGTCAATATACACTTATAAACTTTTCAAAATAATAGACAATATAATATTTTCTTTACAGACGGCATTCCTGATCATAGCGTTAGTGATCGCCGTCAATGAAGGTGGCGCGACGGCACAAGATGACAGCAAGACCGATCAAGTGGCTGACGAGTCCAAGAACAGAGCCGTCACGATTGTTGATGGTCCCAAGTACGTAACCCAACCCAGTCCGACCCAAGCAGCGAACCAAACCCAGCCCGAGCAGCGGCCGCCGAGCAAACCGCCTCACCCCGCCCCGGACAAACAGAAAATACATGTTTACGTAGAGAAACCGCAACCCTACCATCAGATGATCCTGGGCCCACCCTCGCGACACCTCTACCCCAAACCGATGAAACTCCGTCACCCGCCCAACTCTGCGCACAAGTTTCCCCGAGTCATTCCACTAGGCTCGCGACACAAAAGCTACTATCACTCCAATCCGCCAACCCGCCAGCCTCTCGCCTTCGCCGCCTCCTCCGGCAGACCCGTACGTGTACCGCTTAAGCCTCCCAAATTTAGCGTGCCCGTTGAAACTATCAACGGCATACGAACGGACTTCGTACGGCCGCCGAAAATCGTCCAAAACTCTACCACCACCACCACTACTAGCACTACGACAACAACGACAACTCAAAGACCTTTGAGAAACAAAAGAATCTGGCCAAAGAAAATTTTAGAGAGAAAGACTGAAATATTCCAGAACACGTCGTCAGCTGTCAACACGGGCAATACTGACAAAATCCCAAGCACTAACAGCACGAATAGCACAGATCTTGAAATCGCTTCAGCGACCCACTACCGCTTCAAATACGTCAACATGAATAGAACGGCACAGACCTCTACGACCACTTTTGAACCGCTTACGATCACGCGAGGCTATCGCAGGGTGCAACGTGTGCCTAAACATACCACCACCACTACCGCCTCTGTCACTGATGCAAATTACACCCGCTTCACACCTAACGATTGGGTACCTATAGTACCCTCCCACTATCCCAAAAAGCGAAGGCCCGCACAGACACCGATATCCAAACGATCGGACTCTTACTTTACTAGCCCAGAAGACGACAAACACACGATTTACTTACAAAATATCCCAGAGGACGACAAGCGCACAATGTTCTTACAAAATTTCCCGGAGGACAACAAACGCCCGACTTATTTACATACTGTCCCAGAGAACAAGCACACAATGTACTTACAAAATGTTCCAGAGGATAACAAACGTGTGACGTACTTACAAACAGCTCCTGAAGACAATAAACGCTTGATTTACTTACAACCAAATGAAAACGCAAGGGAGAGCAAACGTACGGTTTACTTGCAATCTTATGGGCTAGTTCCGGTCACAAACTCGCGAGCAAAACAGCCCGTTCACAAGAAGAAAAAGATGGGGCTATTCCGCAAGCGGAAACCGACGCAGAATCTTTATGTCTATTCTGGTTACAGCGCAAGCCCTGTCGTGCACTCGCCCACGCAGCACCTTGCGGGAGACCCGCACCCTGACGCCAGTCAACATCAGAACTACGTCACGAGAATCAAGCATCACCATCACCACCATCACCACAGATACATCAAAACCATCGAGAAACCAGTCAAGGTTCCTTATAAAGTCGAAGTGCCAAAGCCTTACCCGGTTACTGTCGAGAAAAAAGTCCCCGTAGAAGTGGAGAAAATAAAGGTCGTGGAGAAACCTATGCCGTACCCGGTGCCAGTGGAGAAAAGGATACCGTACCCGGTGGAGGTCAAAGTGCCCCATCCGGTGCCAATTAAAGTTATCGAAAAAGAATATATTCCAAGACCTTACCCGATCGTGCACCACGTGCCGATTTACAAAAATGTGGAGGTGAAGGTGCCTCATCCTGTGCCTGTGCCCGTTCCCGTGGAGAAGCGCGTACCTTACCGAGTGGAAGTGCAGGTTCCCGTGGACCGACCTTACCCGGTCACTGTGGAGAAAAAGGTGCCCTACCCTGTACCGGTCAAAGTGCTCGTGCCTCAACCATACCCGGTCGAAAAGAGAGTACCTTACCCCGTCGAGGTTACAGTGAAGGAACCAGTTGAGGTAGTGAAGCACGTGCCGATAAGAGTGCCGTACCCGCAGCCATTCCCCGTCAGGGTACCGACGCCGGTCGCCGTGCCGGTCGAAAAGCGGGTCCCGTACCCTGTTGAAGTGGAAAAGAAAGTGCCGGTGCCCTATAAAGTTCTAGTTCCTCAGAAGGTAGAGGTTGAGAAGAAGGTGCCCGTGTACATTCCGCGACCTTATCCTGTCGAGAAGAAAGTTCCTGTTCCGGTGAATGTGCCGTACGCGGTGCCGGTTTACACCGAAATGCCCATTTACGTCAACAAGCCTTTCAGATACCCGAATTCAGACGACTACCACAATGTAGTCTCTGGAGCCATTACTGTATCAAATTCTAATGAAGAGACTAGTACGTCGGCGTATCATACCGCTACAGTACACGGAAACACAGGATTTGCAGGATTTCAATCGCGTTCCGACGTAAAGAGTTCAGAGTCAACGTCATCTGCTGAAAGTACTGAATCAACCACACATTCTGAATCAATTAAACAATACGAATCAACCACAGAATCCGAAAGAACAACACCAATAACTACGGAATCTAGTTAAGAAAACAGACATGGCCAACTGGAATCGTAGTTTTTTAAGTGTTTGCAGACGATTTTAATAACAGTGGATTAAGAGGTCACGATACGCCAATATTCAATGTAGTGACTTCAAAAAGTGTAAATACAACCTCATGTGTACGAGAGGTTAATAGTTACAGTACTGCGTAGATGTAAATAAGTTATTAATGTGTGAATGTGTGGACTGAGCAATTGGGAGTAAATGAGTGCTGCTGTGATACAAAATGTATTTTATTTTAAATCTTTATTGTACCGAGGTTCGAAGGCACTGTCATTTTTAATTCTTAAACAGAAGGGGAAACGGACTCGCTAAGATCTTTGGTATGGAGATAGTAGGTGTGTAAACTACACGCAGGCACTAGCGCGTTCCGTTCCTAGTTTCTTAAATTTCGTATGATTTTCAGGGTCCATTATGTTCCAGTATAGGCTCTTATGCGCTAGCAAATTCGGTCTGTTTGCAGATTACTTAGTAATTATTCTATATCTGGTAAGAAATTAAGTAATCTCACCATAATAGTCAAGTTCACAGCGGTTAAGTCATGGACTGTGACGAGTCGTTCACCCGCCACTTAAATGATAACTCTGCCTTCGTTAAGCACCGCTCGTTGTCGCTTTCATTGACTAATTATGCTCTCTAGTAAACACGTGGACGCCATTTTAGTTCATTTATTCACGCTGCGTGAATCAGGCAAATGTAGGTACCTACCTACCTATTTGTTGCAAAAAAAATTGCTTATTTGCTTATTTTATTACTGTTACTAGGCTAAAAAAAAAAATAAGTGTAAGTATATTACGATTTAGATAGGATTTTTATTTAGGTACTTTATTGGTACCTATTGTATGACACAAAACCATTTTTTACAAAAAAAATACTTAAAGTTTGCAACTAGACACCTACTTTAATTTTATGTAAAGAACTTAGGTATCCATCAAGTAAATATCACACAATCCTAGTAGACAGGCTGCCTTTAAATTTCTAAGAATTAGTAAATAGGACGACATTGCACTTTGCAGTATAGTCAGTATACTAAATCACATTGTAAATTCAATGGAAAGAAGTTCACGAAACTTAAATATTATTATTAAGGCCCTACTATGAAACGGCCATTGTGATAATAAACTGAAGAATAGTCTGTTATTTACAAAATACCATCGTGATCAATACTGCAGGATGTATTTACCTACTTATGCATAGACACATTTCAATGATATTCCGATTTTAATTGAAGTAAATAGTATTTCGTCGCTGCCTATCTTTAAAATCGACGTAGGTAAATAAAATAAGATAAATTCGATTAGTTTATAGTACCCTTAAAACGGAACAGATTCAGTATTTTTTTGTGATATCCGACACATCTATCTATACATTTATATGAACCTACTCGTAGCTTCTTTTTTTCGCGCAACGTAAAAAGCGCGCCAAATCGCGTTATTTTAGAGGCAGCAAAACAAGTTACGAAGTAGAAAAATGTTTAATTCCCTCTAGTAGAATCTACTTCAGTCAGTCCACGGAACTTATAGATACTAGTAAAGTAAACTAACTCAGCGTATAGAAATAAATGCGTAAAAAAGGAATCTTTTACTTTCGTTACAGCAACAAGGCGCGGAATAGGAAGCGCGTGCGTCACACGTCAGTTGGCGCGATATCGCTTTTGCTTCGTGCAACAATATTCTGTACTAATGAACGATACGTACGAATGATGAGTAGAAAATTTTGAATGAACGTCACGTATCGCAAAAATGTCTATTGATCCGGCTCGAAGGACCAAGTCAAAGTCAGAATATCTTTATTCAATTTAGGCTGTCACAAACAAGCACTAGTGCCTAACTGTTGCTAATAATACTATGGCTAGATGGCTGTTGGTTTGTTCTTTACGAGTACCTACCTAAGATTAATTTATTTTTTTGGTCCCGTACATACATACCTAATTCTAACTACTTCAAAGAAACAGTAAACTGTAAATTGTGATCTAGTTGTCGCATGGCGATGATTGAACTTCCACATAGTAAATAAAAATAATTCTTTATCTACTTACTACAACACAAACGTCTCGGCACAAGGCCAAAAAGCCATATATCGCGTGTATTTTTGATGTAACCACTAACTCTAAGCGTAGTTAGTAAAGGTTCGAACAAACTTTCATATGTTTTATTACAAAAAAACTGTTTCCTTATGAAATAAATTAGCACGCAATGAGGGCTATCGCGTATGAATTCGCCGCTAGATGCGCTAGTGTAGCGTGAGGTCTCTGAAATCTCAAATCTCAAGTTTTTTCGTGAGCTACGCGGGTTTATTCATAATTAGAATAATTTTGTGAATATTTTGCATTACCTGAAATTAATTATGGCAATTATGCGTTACGGGGCAATGAATGTCTGCCAAGCTGGAACCGTTTCACAGTCATTGCACGATGATATCTTCGGCAGATGTTTGCAGCGAAAAGGACCGGTGGTCGACTGTATAGTCAAACTTTTTGAACTGAGACTCACTGAGGTACCACAAATTAAGATAAAAGACGCCTTTGAAGGTTAATATAGGTTACAAAACACTAGCGAAAGAGGTTGGCGGTTACAAGAACAAAAGTATATTAGGATTTTAACAGGTAATTATGCCATGGTGAATGCAAGTGGAGCTCAGTTCAAATTCAATTAATTAAAGTACCTACGTCCGCACAGCTAAGGAGTAGAATGCTCTGCCTGCATTTGTTTTCTGATCGCTACAATCTGGGGGGCTACTACGAAATCCGAAGTTCGTATCGTTCTGTCCCTCTTACTCTCGTATTAAATAATATTAGCGTCAGCAGGACGGCAAGATAAGAAGTTCGAATTTTGAAACTTCGTAGTATAAGTAGGGTCTGGCCGTCTATTAATCTCGGGTAAATGGGTATTTATTACGCAACGTTCTGCATCTTGGTCCACATATTCGCTTAGGGTGTGTAATGATAATGATCGGTATAACATTTGATATAATTTCAAAGGATAGGAGCTTCACATAACTTTTTCATAAAATAAACCTAACCTAACCTAACCCAAATCATATTAAATGATATTGTAACGGATCTCACGTCTTAAACCGAGTTCAGCTCGACATGTTTCGGGCTATTTCGTAACCCTTCTTCTCAGGAGCACGCGACTCGGCGGCTGGCGCACCACGCACACTACGCGCCACCGCTCTGCTCGCGCGACTGCCCGACGAAACTCAGCCGAGTTTCATGTTCAAAATTACATCAAATCAAATTAAAAGTTTGGGTTTTAAGATAAATTGCATTATATCAAATCAAAATTATATCAATTGTTGCATTAAGTATATCAATTGTAATTGTTGTTATATCCTTCGTTACGCACACCGATTCGCTTGCCATCAGGCATGATTGTGGTCAAACGCAAGCCTATTTCTGTTTAAAAAGTAAAGTTCTAGCTTGATTTAAAAAAAAAACTTTGATACGAAACTGACTATAGGTTTTAGTCAGCTTCTGGTGGTTCGAGCAGTCACTTTTTGGCAACACGGATTGACCGTTACCGTATCCATACTAATATTATAAATGCGAAAGTGTGTGTTTGTATGTTTGTCCGTCTTTCACGTCGAAATGGAGCGAGGTATCGACGTGATTTTTGGCATATAGTTTATGGGCCAGAGAGTGCATAAGCTACTTTTCCGGAAAAACGCACAGTTCCCGATGGAACAGGGCGTGATAACCTAATACCACGCGGGCGAAGCCGCGGGCCAAAGCTAGTAGTATTATATAAGCCAGTAACATTTTCTGGTCCAGTGGCGGCATGCATTTTTTGCTAACATTTCCTCAAATTATTTTGTTTTTCCGGTCGCCATTAGCGTGCGAGGTTTGGGAAGTACAAACGGTACGCAAGATGTTGATCATGCGTAAACTAAAGTAGACAGTATGCAGACACGCTATTTTGCATGTTTGTAGTTATCAATAGGGAATTGGGTAGGTAGGTATGCTACTTTACTAGCCATTCATTAATGACGCAAGTGGACGGTCAGAACTTGTTGTGGTTGGATAATATTATTTTATTTACTATTGGGGCGCAGGTTTTCTTTTAATAAAATATTATCACTGTAATTATACTTTTTATTCCTTCATAAACTAATTAAAAAAATGTGAGAGACACATTTGCTTTTACATAGTGGTACAGATTCTAACAGCCTACTTTTTAATTTTTACTTTTGACAGCTGCGCTACCACGAGCTTTTATTTAATGTAGTACTACCACTGGTTCTCATTCGATATTAAAAAAACGTTTGTGTTGTATTTTCAACAGATAATATTCGAATGCGAGGGATAACTATCCATATTCGCAGAGGCATGAAGCGCCCGTGTACAATGGTGTCATAACACGGGCGCAGCTTTATTGAAAGTGCCGCGGTATTCTATGCGGACTCTTTCATGTTGCCTCGAATATTACAACCGGTACCGCCTTCGTGCCTCGCCGCCACCGCTGTCAGTGGGTTTCAAGCTTTATTTTAACTAATCTTTACCTACCCGCGGTTTCGCACACTTAAAACGTAATGGTTAGCCTAGCAGTCGAGTTGAAATACTGGAATATCGCAAAAAAGTCCGTGGTAAAATTACTTCGTGGGTTTCATTAACGTTGTATAAAAAATAAACTTGCCAAATTTCATGTTTAATCTTAGTGCAGGAAATTTTGGGATTTTATCCCGATCCCGCGGGTTTATTGGTATAAAAAGTTGCCTGTCTGTTGTTGTGGCGAAGCGTCCAAAGAACCCTATTCTCACCGGCTTGCTAATGGCTTGATAAATTTACAAAATACGACAACAGGACGCAAATTAGTTATGAAGGATGTGGGCGCTTTTTACTTCGGCTTTACCACAGAAATATTTGACGCTACGCCACTGCTATCTACATACTAAATTTGATCTAATTCCATCCAGCCGTTTACTAACAAACACAGACACAAACTTCCATATTTGTATATTAGCACGATCCAATAAACCTGTTTGTTTTTTTTTATAAATTTATTTATAAAAAATTATTGCATTGTAAATATTGGCCTTAGAATGATATAATAACAATAACTAACTTATTTAACTTTGATAAACTGCCACTCGAGTTCGTAAACGCCAACTGAGGTTTGGTTCTTCTCGTCATAGTCCACCCATTCTTTTTCTGTGAGATCCACATCTTCAAATTTTTTACCTGAAAAGTAAAAAAAAGTTGTGAGGATCAATTAATTTGGGAACAGGTTTATCATTTATTCTATTCATAACATCAAGCTACCTACTAAGCTTTTAGTTCTATTTTTCTCTTCGTATTTGATAATTGTTGTATATATTGCGTGTTATTTTATTTATTAAATTATATTTACTTTGGAGAGGAGACATGCATAATAGACTATTTGACAACTCTTTAATCTTATATATTATTATGAAAATATGGATACATAATGCAGCCAGTGATAAGTGAAGAAAAAACAATTTGGTTACTTTTGCATTATACTATCAGTAGTAGATGGCCAATTCAGGAGCTGTCAAATATCATATTAAGAAGGACTAATAAAACTTAAGTAGAGTATGATTATCTCCACTTTGACACTCGGCAATTCAACAATGATTGAAATCAAGATATCGTCATGGCCGCAACAACTTCTAATCCGGCTTTGTATATTAGACAAAGTAAAAAGCTTGATAGTAAAAAATTAAACAAATAGTAATTTCGTCAGTGTTACTGCAATACCACGTAACTAGCTTTTTTCATAAAGTATAATTTACAAGGGTGACACTCTTTCCCGGCCCGGATAACACCGACATGGAAAATCCGGCCCTGTTTTTTTTGTACACACCCATAGAAACTGACAGGAGCTTCTGTGGCCGTGTACACGAAAAACAGGGTCGGTATTTCCATCCCGGTATTATCCGGGCCGGGAAAGAGTGTCACCCAATTGTTCACTATTTGTTTTGTAGTGTACTTATTCTAATTTCTGATTTACCATTGTCTTCAGCTTCAGCGACCCAGCCTGATTTTGGCTCAAAATCTACAGGCTCTACTCCTCGGCAGTCAAAAATTACCAATGTCTTGAATTTACCCGCATCATTACTTGTAAATGCACCTGAAACAAATTACCAATTATTTTTTATACATTGGTATAGATTGGGAATTTCTCATAAATTTCGTTACTTTGTAGCTTATGTTGGTGGGTTAGCCATATAACAAGAGTAGCAAATACTACAGGCCCTAATTACCAACGAGATCAGTGTTTTTCAAACTTTTTCAGGATGCGACCCCCTGGGTATGAAAAATATTTGGAGGCCCCCTGCTTAACTCCACTTACAATTATTTGTATTAATCTTACATTAATAATATAAACATTGAATAATCATACACAACACAATAACTATGCAACTGCGACCCCCCAGCTTGAAGACACTAATTTAGATAGAAGCATAAAAATATTTTTCAAATCAATGTAAATACAAAACTGCCACCACCAAGCCAACACAAAACTGCTGCCAAAGAAAGAGGTGGTATTAAAACGACTGATGATATTTTATTTAGTACCAACTCGACACTAAGCAAATAATAAATAAACATCTGCCCTGACCGCGGATCAAACCTCTCAAGCTTCTTAGTAAGGTTCTCTAACCATGGGCTACATTATGAAAATAGGTCGTCAAATCCGAGATAAATTTTGCTACAGGCCCTGCGCTGGCTCTGGTGATAAGTGCATTGCGCGCCCGGCAAGGTCTATATTAGGTATAAGGTTATGTTCAACTATACTTACCGTTACTGCCTTCAATAACATCCATGCTGTTCTCTCTAGAGCACAATTTGCATTTGATAAGGAGGTTGGTCTCAGATCGGTTATGTTTTTGCGGCACTTTGTCCGCCTCCGTAAGATCATGGAACTTCTCGGATTCCTCGCCGCAACTGCTGCACTTCAGCTTCAAAAACCACTGGTAATGCGGATGGTTGGTATAGAGCTTTTCAATGCATTCTAAATTAGCTCGAATTTGAAGCGCGATCTTGACCATTTTATTAGTTAAATGGAGTGTGTTGCGCCGCGCCGAAAACTGAAGACTAAACAACAACACCACACCGAGGCAATGTCGGCAATGTCAATGTCAGTGCCAGTCAACTGTCAAATGCACTTTCAATTCAAGCTGTTCCAGATAACAGTTAAAACGCTGAGATTTGATCTTAGTAATATGTGATTTGACATACAACAGAATAAAGAAATCGATTATTGCGTCTTAAATTCGCGCACTGAGGGTTCCGAAAGAATTCGCAGGTATCTATGAATATCAAGTTTTAGCAGAGCCCTATTTCTAAATAAATCATACCAATTTTCAAGTTTCTAAAACAACTTGAAGTACACTCGAATCAACTCAATCGTCACCCACTGTGGAACCTTTTCTTAGAAAAAAACATAATGACATCGCATTTATTGACAAGAGAATTCATTATGACACTGAGAACGGCCTACGGTGGTTCAGGAATCAGGAATCAAATAATTCGACTGTACCTACGCATAGGATTTGATTCCCCGGCAATCCGGATGTCCATGGGCTGCAATGATTGCTTTCCATCAGGTGACCCAACTGGTCGTTTTCCCCTTATCTTATAAAAAAAAATTAGAAACCATAGAATGGGTCAGGTAATGGTGCCTTTTACCCGGCACTAAGTAATTTGATCTAGGGTAAGGCCGAGGCCGCACTAGGGCTAAACCGCCGTTTTTAACCGCGTGACTTTTTTTATACAAGTGAACTTACTCGTAAAATCGCCAGCGCCGCCGCTTGCATTAAGTAGTGTACTTGATTCACAAAGTCACGCGGTTAAAAACTGCAGGGCTACTACGAAACTCGAAGTTCGTATCGTACCGTCCCTCTCACTCTCTTATTAAATAGTGCAAGTTTCAGAGCGACCGCACGACACGAACTTCGAGTTTCGTAGTAGCCCTGCTGCGGCAGTTTAGCCGTAGTGCAGCCTGGGCCTAATAGGGATTTATATCCCTAAGTATAAGCTTTTACTAAAAAAGCCTTTTAGTGGATTGAGCTAGTTAATACTTTCCGCTGTAGGTATTGCCTTTTGGTTCAACCTCTTGCAGAGGGCCTACTCCGAAGTTCGAAAATCGAAGTTCGTATCGTACCGTCCCTCTCGCTCTCGTGTAGTATAGTATAGTATATAGTATAAGTGTTAGAGGGATGGAACGTCACGAATTTCGATTTTCGAATTGCGTAGTAGCCCTGCAGTTCGCAATCGACATACACGCGCGCTGATTCCAAAGAAAGACCCACAATAAAACACGACCAAAATCAGTTAATAACAATTTAATGATAGTAATATCATTGACTTGCCTTGGCTACATGTAGCTAAAGCAACATTTAACTGAGAAAAATATACATAAATTTGCGTTGCTACAAGCAAGTTTGCACTTGATTACGATGATGGAGAGCGCACGATGAAATTTGAACTTTACTTGATTGACATTCGGTTCAAATTGTGAAAATAGAAATTTTACGTCGGGCCCCAGAAGGTTAAGGTCATAAATTTCTTCACGAATACGGCGCTATTTTGATAGAGTTGCCTTGTCCGTCTGTGTTCAAAGTGATTCCCATGTCTCTGAGCAATTCATTGTCCACTGGCCCTTGGAGCGTCATCTTCGATATTACCTCCTGGAAAATAAAACAAGCCAATGTTGAGTGCTCTCTGGACAATTTGGTATACTGTTTCTACGACAGGCGAAAAAACGACGAACGTACGACGACGAACGACGAACGTTGACGAAGTATTTTGTCCGATGCACTTTTTTAACATTTGCTTTTAGTACAGTCAGCAATAAAAATCTACATACGTTTGAAGTGCCAAAAATATGTATACAGGTCTTTATTGCCTGAACATTAAGGTGGTGTACAGTGGGGGTAGGAAAACCTTCGTCAGTTATTTTTTTTATTAAGCTGGATGCCAAGCGAGCCAGTGATGGTAAGAGATCACCTCCGCCCATAAACATCTGCAACACCAGGGGTATTGCAGATGCGTTGCCAACCTAGAGGCCTAAGATGCCAGTAATTTCACAGGCTGTCTTACTCTCCACGCCGAAACACAACAGTGCAAACACTGCAGGATTAGCGAGCAAGATGGTGGTAGCAATCCGGGCGAACCTTGCACAAGGTCCTACCACCTGCAAAAAATGTATTCCTTTACAGTCAGTCATAGACTCTTAGTACGTTTTGAAACCAAAGTACTAAGTAGATAAGTGCATATCAAATTATACTTACTTGACATGATAACAAGGGTCAAAATAGTATACACCTCTAACATATATCTAGTTTCATATTAATACAAAACCTTTTTAATAAACAACTTCGTAAAAGTTTCAATCAAATATGTTCTATTAAATTGTCAGAGTTTGTCAGTGCCAAGGTGTAGTGGTAGGGTTGCTATGGTCACCTGATTATGTTTAGCAGGTTGACAGGTTGACGCAGTATCCTACTCAATCGGTAAAGCAGATTAGCGCTCATACTGAGCACAGGAAAATAGATCTTAAGGTGACGAACCTTTTTTACTCCGACTATACACATATTTTTTGCACTTTGGCTGTATTCATATCTTTCTTGCTGCCTGTACAAACTTTCAAAGCATGGGCTGTTAATGCTCACTCAAGACAGTAAAACTTGTTGTATCATGTTTTAGAATGACGTTGAGACATGCGAAAGGTTGCCCATATGCGTCAGTTAGAATATCAGAAAAGACATAACCCTCCTTGGGGCAGTCGGGTAATAATACCTGGGCGACCAAGGTTTTCTCGGGCCAAACTCGATAATTAGCGTTTTCCCAGAAATAAGACCAAGCTAGATCGATTTGTCATCCCCGAATACCCCTACATACCAAATTTCATCGAAATCGTTTGAGCCGTTTCCCAGATTCTGATTATATTATACAAGAATTGCTCGTTTAACCTTTTCGCCGCCACGTCAAATACAAAAGACATCACCCATACGCCAGGCACATGTCTGAAATTGAACCTTAACGCAATTTAACGAAGGTTGCTTTTGCATTGAAGTTATGGACATATAACTAAGTCGTTGGCGTGGAACCGGCGGTGCGTATATATGAGTCGTTGGCGTCGAAAAGGTTAAAGGTATTGGATTAGAAAAGTTTTTTTTTGTCAATCAATCAAAAGATGAAGCGCGTTGGTGATTGCAGGCCCGTGACGTCACGCCGTAGTAAAAAGTGTACGTAAATGTGACGTCACGCGGTACATCAACTGGCTAGATCTTCATCATATTTTTTAACTAGAGTTTACCCGCGGCTTCGCACGCGTTAACTATTCGATCTGGTACAATTGAAATTTCGGGATTTTATAAAATTCCCCTGGGAATTCCCAAAATTTATATCGCAGTCTTCATTGAGGTTGTGTTAAGAACAACTGTCCAAAATTTCAAGACTAAACCCAGAGGTTGAAATTTCAAGATTTTATCCCTGTCACGTGGGAATATCGGAATAAAAAGTAACATATGTGTGTATACAGACGTGCAGCTACCTACATACCAAATTTCATGACTAAGCCCAGCAGTTGTTATTTCAAGATTTTATCCCTATCCCGTGGGAATATCAGGATAAAAAGTAGCCTAAATGTTATTCCAGCTGTCCAGGTATCTAACTACATACCAAATTTCATCCAAATCCGTCCAGCTGTTTTAGCATGAAAGAGTAACAAACACACACACACACACACACAAAAAGTAAGTGTCCAATATGTTTTATTCATTTTTATTTTCAGTTTTTTTTATTAATGGGAAAAGTAGGGTTATACTATACCTGATTTTCCGGGCAGTTCTCACACAAGTTCCGAACAGCAAAAATAACCCATTGCATGATTACTGTACTCAGATAAGGAAACAAAGTTTTCTAATTTATTTAAGACTGTTTTAAATTTTTGTAATCTTCAGTCATAAATTGGACGCAGTTATGCAAACAGGAACCAACCCACACCTCCCTCAAAGTTTAGACAAGTATGCAACAAGTTACTAAACTGTACCTTCTACCAACTTGATAGTGCATTTTAGTAATTTGTTGAATACTTATCTCAATTTTGGGGGGAGGTGTGGGTTGGTTCCTGTTTGCATAACTATGTCCAATTACGGATGCTGTTAGTATAAGTACCTAGTGCCATCCACGAAGACGCGTGATTTTGTCAAAATTAGACATTAATGACATTGTAATAAGAACCACGGCACGCGTCATCGTGAATGACTCTACCTATAATAATGTAAAGTCACCTGTATTAATATATGTCACAGCGGAGCGTGCAAAATATGGCCCTAGAAATGGAGTCGTATGAGATATTTTTCTATGCACGCTTCGTTTATTCCGATAGATATTTCGAAAGTGTTTGAAGACACTTTAGTATAAAAAAAAGTAGAAATAATTTCCACTTTTCATAATAAAGGATACAGGGATTTCGCGCGTCGATGTTGCAGCAGTCTAGCAGCACTGATATAACGTCCAGTTCCCGCATCTGAAACAAACGCAAATCATTATTTCCTATAAATACGCACAAATGTTCAGTTTACTATAATATATGATTTAAAAAAAATCGTGCTATTTAAGGTTTTTAAAAAGAGAAAAATGGAAACATAATAATGTTGTCCCATCCCAACTCATTTGCAGATAGTTTTTCCAAGTAATAGAAGGTTGACGTTACAATCACGTTTGCGATTGGCTCATTTAGTTATTTAAACCAATCACAAACGGATGCGCCAATGAGGGCTTTCATTTTTGCGCTCACGCTCACCAGTTGGCGCCACTGTAGACAAAGGTCCTGCCTGAAGTATAGTCGTTAGTTTGTTATTACTTGCGTGAAAAACAAAATTTACATTGAATTATATTTAATACCTTAAACCGTACCATAAAAATATCGAGCATGCCACAGTGTTGCGTAACTTTGTTCGGGAAAAAAGGAAGACAAAGGTTTCCGAAAAACAAAACTGTCTCAAAACACAGACATTCATTGCCCTGTAACGCATATTTGCCATAATTAATTTCAGATAATGCAAAATATTCACAAAATTATTCTAATTATAAATAAACCCGCGTAGCTCACCCAAAAACTGTGACATTTGACATTTCGGAAACCTCTTGCTACACTAGCGCCTCTAGCGGCGAATTCATACGTGATAGCCCTCATTATCTTATCACAGAAACCCTTATTTTACAGTGCATTAGTAGCTTGTAACAGTAACGCTATACTTTGTACCTGTTTCTTGTTAGCCTGGTTCTTCCAGCACAAGTTGGCTAAGGTCCGCACCAGCACAGCCTTAAACCCAAAGGCGACGTGTCGCTCCACAGTCTCTACGCTCGTGCACAGCGTTTTGCTGTTTGTCATGTCCACTGCTCCTAATCTATGATGAAACAATGAATCAAAAAGATGAAACAATAAAATTTAAAAAAACAGTTACATGTTACACAGGTCGTTCAGGTATCTAATTCGGGTCAAAATCGGCTCGCATACTTGTTGAAAGGCCGAACGAACTGTTTGTCAGAATGACTCTTTTTTTTCTCTGAATCCATGTTCAGAATTTTTATAAAACAAACCTAACCTAACCTACGGTTTTCTATAACATGAACCATTTAAATTTTTTAGAAAAATTTACAGTTAAACTGGGTTTTTTTTATCACAAACGATGATTCGGACAAACATAATGGTGTGACTAGCGAAAAGTATGCGAACGTTTCGAACCAATCCATGGGTCATTCTCAAGGTGTGCTGGAACTACGCGCCACGGCGGGCATACCTCGATTACTAATACGTGAGTGAGTCGTGAGTTATTTTAATAGTTATAACAGCGAAAGAGCTTTTATTCCATCAAATAATATACTAGTATAACATTTTTACCTTTCGTAATTTTCACTTACCCCCTGTTTCACCAGTTGATAAAATTTATGTGACGGATAAATGTTATGGCGTCTCTATTTGTTTTGTTCGAATAGACGGAGACGGCATCACATTTATCCGTCAGATAAAATTAATCAATGGGTGGCGAAACAGCCCCATATCGTTAAATACTATAAACGGGACTTATCACAAACATACTAGGTGTCTTAGGGCCTGTTTCACCACTTGTCGACTAACTTTAAGTGTCAGATAAAAGTATTGCCGCCTTTGTTTATTCGGACAAAACAAACAGAGACGGCACCACTGATATCCGTCACTTAAAGTTAGTCGACAAGTGGTGAAACAGGCCCTTAAAGTTGTATAATTTTTCATCAGGTTTTTTGATTCAATGTGTAGTCATGCCTTTGGCACAGTACACTTTAAACATCGATCAATGTACGGAAACATTTGTAAAGCACAATTTTGGCCGATCAAAACAAGTTTTTCCATCAGTAAACGTGGTTTCCAGCCAATCGACGTCTTTTTTGCTTCTAGTGCATGGACAGGAGTTTAAGCGTTTTTTGATTGGCTAAAGCTGCTCGCATCGATAGGTATGGGGAGACCCTTACAGGACTGCTTAGCCAAACTAACCTCCTAAAATATCCCGATTTAATTTTAAAACATCTTACGAAACGCAACACAAAGCTTACTAGAGCTGACATTTTGAAAAAGGCGCAATTTTAGTAATGCTCTTCCATCATCAAAATCTAATTATATGTAATAGATATCGAAACAAAAGACATCCATCAGCAAGGAACATGTTTTTGTATTATTACCTTGTTTTCTGGCTTTCAGGCGAATCAATCTTAACCGAAGGCACTTTATTCACCACAACATCTTCAGAAATCTTAACCTCCTTGACCGGTTCCTTCTTCTCCACATCCACTCGCTTCTCCGTAATACCAAGAATCTTCTGCAACTGCTCGCTAAGATCAAAGTCAGTTGACAAATTTTGACTTTTCTTAACTTCCTTTGGCGTATCGGGAGATTGTTTTTGTGATTCTGTTTCCACTACAGCATCAGCTAAAGGAGGTGATATTTCGCTAGGGGAAGCTTTGATTTCGCACTTCGGTTCTTCTTTTGGCAAATGTATTTCGGTTGGGGGGTCGTTTGGGGAGCTGTCTTGGGAATCTGTCCTGCTAGTTGGTTGGAGTTCTAACCTAGGCTGTAAGCCCATAGGGATGACTTCGGCAATTGTGTTCATGCTGCCATTTGGTGACATCGCGTCTATTATCAAAGGTGGCTCCGTATCATCTCCTATGTCTATTTTATGCTCAAGGCTTATTCTCCTAGTGGGTAAGACTGTTATCCGATCGTCTGCTTTTGGCACAGAACTGCTTCTTTTATAAGCAACTTTGGTTAGATCATTATCAATTTTGACATTTGGATTGCCGTTGCCGTCCGTCCTTTTTAGGTCTAGCGGGTTGTCCTGTTTTTGAGGGTTGTCTGTGATTGGTTCGAAGCGGTCCATGAATGAAGGGTTCTCGTTGCATTCGAAGAACTGCTCGCTGCTTTCCGATTCAGTGCATTCTGATGTTGTTTCGTTACAAGATAGCATGTTGTCTGCAGAGTCGTTTTTAGTCAAGGGATCTGAAAGTTGAGGAATAAATATACAGCGTATTTTTAGAGAAGCCCGGTATATCGTAATGCGTGCGTACGAGTAAGTTACTTTTTAATTTTCTTTACAAAATGTCTATGGTAAACCAGAGTAGTTTTGCAGGTGGTAGGACCTTGTGCAAGGTCCGCCCGGGTTGCTACCACCATCTTGCTCGCTAATCCTGCCGTAAAGCACTGTTGTGTTTCGGCGTGGAAAGTAAGACAGCAGGTGAAATTACTGGCACTCTAGGTTGGCAGCGCATCTGCAATCTCCCTGGTGTTGCTGGTGTCTATGGGAGGTGGTGATCTCTTACAATCAGGAGACCCACTTTCTCGTTTGCCATCCAGTCGAATAAAAAAAAAGAGAGTAGCGAGGGTACGCAGGAAGGGCGCCTTGGCCAGTGAGTATTCGCACATGACAATACCGTATGAATGAATGAATGAGTGATCTCAAAATAAAACTGTATTGAATAAGAATTGTAATCTAACCTCTACATAGACTCATCATGTAATACAGAAGCATTTTGAGTTAATACGGTATTAAATGTCATGTGCGATATATTATGTAATATTCTATTTCTAGGTTCGGTAAATTATACGCCGACACCGAAACTTCTATTTTATACCGAAAAGCTTTTGCCCGCGGCTTCGCCCGCGTGGAATTCGGTTATCGCACGCTGTTCCCTTGGAAACTGTGCATTTTTGCGGGATAAAAAGTAGCCTATGTCACTCTCTGGCCCATAAACCATCTCTATGCCAAAAATCACGCCGATCCATCGCTCCGTTTCGACGTGAAAGACGGACAAACATACAAACACACACTTTCTCATTAATATTTGTCAAGTTGTCGTTCATTGCGGCGTTCTAAGGGAGGGGGGAACAAAAGTTCAGCAGTCGTCTTCCGGCTGATGATGATGATGACGGTTGGACAGCTATCACTGTACTCACTTTCAGAAGGTGGCGTGTGCGGCTCATTCTCGTCGTTGATTAGTTGCCGTCCGGTGGCCTCATACAGCTTGTTGATGGACGTGAAGAAGTTGCTGCTCTCTTTGCCGAGCTTGTGGATGGCTTTGAGGAGGACTGCAATAAAACAGAGGGCAGGATTTAAGTGTTTTTTTTTTTCTTCAATTTTTTTTCGAGGTTTACTTAAGCTACCTGTGTGCGTGCGTGCGTGTGTGCGCACGTATGTATGTGTGTGTGTGTGTGTGTGGGTGTGCACCTTGTTGTAGAACAGTGTTTTTCGAACTTTTTCAGGACACAACCCCCCTTAGTTTGAAAAATATTTGGCGACCCCCTGCCTACCTCCACTTACAGTTACTTGTATTATCCTACGTTGATAAAGCAAACATTGAATCATACACAATAACGGTGAGAGTATTTTAAAGATTACTAGACTATTCTAGAGGAATGATAAAAAAGATTTGCTAAAGCCGAGCCAGTATGACACTAAAACCAGCTCTAGGGACAATAGTGTTCTGACAAATTTGCAATGTCTAGTAAATTTATACATAATCACAGAAATACTTAAATTAATACTGCTCCTAACTGATCTAATACTTACAGGCACAGTTAATGAACAGAGAGGTGTCACTCTGCAAGCAATCCATATAAGCATCCATACTAGAAGCAGTTGCTATAATTTCAAGTAAAAACACAACTTCTTGCGGTTCTATCGTATTAACATACTTGTCGACAGTCTTTAAAATACAATCAGACTTGGTTTTAAATTCATGAGCCATGAATTTGACGAAATTAACAGACACATTTATATCCTGGGACTCCATTGACATTAATATATTGTATGCTAGATTGAGAACTAACATACGGCATTCTGGATCCAATTTGGCATACAACTTTTCAATATAAGTGTTTTCAACACCAATCAAGTATTCTATTATCAAATGCGGGTACTCAGTGTTGCCATTACTATACATGTACGCTAAAGAGTTTAGCAGCATCACATCATCTGGCAACACATTTGGCTGACCCAACAATATGTTATACACAATCATAGCAGCTGCCGAAGATATTTTATCATTAGAACTAACTAAAGAATTTAAAATTATGCTGTCAAATTTGTTCCAAATCATGATTTGGTTGAATGGATTATTGACTACTAAGTTTCCTAAGGTTTGTATTAAGACTGTCATACAGGATTCATATTTTTTCTGGAGTTCTTCATTAATGAAGTCTACGCTAGGATGTTGGTACTCAGTAGCTAGGATCAACATGGAGTCTAGTATAGAGAGTTCTTTAGAGATGTATGTCTGCATTTTGGTGCCAGCTGCACCACAGGAGCGGACAAGGCGGAGACACTGCTCAGCAACGGCGAGGGTGCTGCGGTTGTAAGAAGCCTGCTCCACATCCAACCGCATTATGTGAAGGACTTCTGCTATGAGACGGAGTGTGTACTCTGATGCTTTTTTACTGAAAGGAAAAAAAAATTACTAAGCGTAAAATAATTGATTTTGTTTATTTTTTGTGCATCATAACTTCAATTGAAGAACGATACATTTATTGCTGCATTTAGTTAGTGTGGTCATAAAATTTAGAGGGAAAATTAACTTTGAAAGTTTAGTAAGTCAGTCAGTTTAAAACATTCCCAGAAGATTTTGAAATGAAATAAAAAAATTAACACATGCAACATGCTTTTATGTTGACTTGCATTATTATTCAACCACTGTAAATGTGTTAAGTTTGACTTCTAAAGCCGAGTTTAGACTTGCAAGAAAAATCGTGCACTCGATAATCCACTATAAACTCATTGACTTTACAGCCTTGCAATGTATTGCAACTTGCTAGATTTTTCTTGCAAGTATAAACTCGGCCTTAGATTTGAGTTATGCTATCGCCAGGTAAATAAGTCAGCCATAACCGAGCATGCTTTCATCTTCGTGGAATCCTGTTATTAATAAGTGTCAACTTGTCCAAGTGCAGGTAATTTGTGATACAAGTGCCCGTACTATTGGTAATCAAGTGCGGGTAGTTTGAAGGACTTGTGCTGCTAGGTAGACTTGACACCCCACACTTCAGTCTATTCGTGACCTCGGCCACTGTAATGTTGCCTAAACGTCGAGGTAAATATTACTTGTGTGTGTTAGCGTGATAAGTTCCGTTGGTGGTATTTTGAGTATAAATAAAAATTGATAAAAAAAAGTTTTAAAATAAATAACGATATAAAGGTAACAGACACGAGCTGAAACAGACCGCTGAACTCAAATTAAACTTATGAGATGGCTAAATAACATTATTTACATGTACAACCACCTCGCACTAAAAAAAAATTAAAATAACAATGGAGCATTTTTTCCTTTTTCTTGTTATCACATTAATCATTTTTATTTGATCATTGTACATGAATTAATAACAAAGAGACGATTTAACGCAATATCCTAGTTACTCACGGACGCAGTCGTCCGGTTTCGGCATCCCGCGAGAGTTGCGCCTCCGCGCGCAACATTTCCTCCACGGCGTCCCATTCACCAGACTCTAGTTGGAAGTTAATAAGTTTAGCATCTAACAGTATCTCTTCTGCGAACCAAACACTTTTGTCTCGCGACATTTTTAAGAAAGAATCGCAGGTTTCGACCGAGAAAATGTTGCGTTTTTGACAGGCTGACAGCTGTTAATCTGTCATTGTGACATTTTAGTTTTTTTAATGAATGAGGGCGCTTGAGCGGCCGAGAAGAGCGCAGGATCGTACAAGCGTACGTAAATTACAGTCGCCAATGTTTAAAACGTTATTTAGACTTTTAATGATCTAATTCAAACCATACAATTGTTTTGTTTTTGAAATACAACGTGTTTTTTTTAATTACTTTATACTTATTTACTTCCCTATATATACTGTACTGTATATTACTCTCCCTATATATACTGTAGTCTTTGATTCGCTTGCTCGTGCTCCCGCCTACCCACCCCCCTGCGTCTCGCTCGGTCGAACGAAAGGATAGGAACGAGTCGCGACAGGCGGCGAGAATGGCATTTGTGCGTTAAATTGTTACTTTTTTTGTGTGAACAAGTGCATATTTCTCATAATAACGTCTTTACGCGATGACCTTTCTTATAATTGTGCGATTATCAGTTACATAGTGCAACGTTATGTGTCGTTTAAAAGGGTTTGTGTTTCGTGAAACGTAAGTGACGGTCCGGGGTGGTGGATGTCCCTTGGATTTTGTATCGTTGTATGCTGCAGTAATGGACCGAATTCCCGCTAACGTTATTGGAATTTAAATAATTCGGTGAGTCATCGACATTTTGAGTTCTAACGTCTTAGAAAAACGAGTATAAACATACAAGATTTTATGGACAGAAAGCTAAAAATACGTCGTAAACTTTTGGTATCGCGATGTTTTAGGCAGTATCAGGTTCGTCGGTTTATTTATACAAGATTAATTGTCTCTCAAGCATGCTTATAGTCTTCCGCGTCTTAAATAACAGCCAATGTAAACAAGCTATTCTTCAAGGGGTGCTTTTATCTTGATTTCCCTTTCCAACAGCATCAGATTATATGAAATTTTTAAGAGTAAGCTCCAACTAAACTTTAGTTAATTTGTCTCAACATATTATATTATCTGCAGATGTGCAATTTGGCTTATGTTCCTGTAGAGTAGAACATGAGGTTTACACAACTACTTGTATAACTACTATAAGGAGCGGTTTACTACCACATTCAGATCAGTCAACTGGGTGAATCAACTTGTATTTTAAATAAGCAAATCATTTTAAGTATCTCTAAAACAAAAAAAAAACTAATAGGCACCTACATGCATTTTTAACTGACTCCAAAAAGGAGATTCTATTTTTAACTGTTTTTTTTTTGTCTGTGCTTGTATTATCATTCAAAGTACATATCCATACCTAATTGTAGTCAATGTAATCACTATACATTTTTATTACACTGAAACAGCTGTATGGTGCTATTAGCATCAGATGTTTACTGTATTACCAAAAAGGCTACTTTATAGCCTGAAAAAGAAAGTATATTATGTCTTAAGGTGTCAAGATTCTATAGATGGCACTGTGCATTTAAAGAATTGCTACTGTTTATTTTCTTCAGCATACCTATTCTTCATTAAAAAATGCAAAGAAAAAGTAGAAAAAAAAATGGTATTCTGAGTTTAACAAGAACATAGCTGTGGACAAAAGCTAAACATCTGTAAGAAACTTTTGTACATTACCCTAATTTCAACATGAATAAAATTATCAGACAAGTAATATAATTTTTAATTTCCAAAAATTATAAAATAATAAAAGTTCCTTTCCAGCTGTCTCAGCCATCTGATTTATATAATTGTTAGTACAATAAACTTACTTGAATATGTTTAGTATACATTATTATTATTGGCTGGTCATCACATTTAAACATTTTAATTCATTAAAATAATAAGTTTATCAAATGTTGTTTATATCTTTTGTCCCACTTCCAGTATGAACAATCTAAATGTGATCAGACCAATTAAAACAGATAAAGAATTGCATTATAATATTATTCAGTAGTATACCTAGTGTAGGGATTGCAATCCGGATAGTTCGAAATCCGAAATAACCGAAAAAATCCGGATTTTTGCTGTCTTTATAAATTCGGATTTTAAACTATAAATCCGGTTTTTTCGGATTTCAATTTAAGTTGACATTTAACCAGAATCTATTGAATTTCGTTACTCGCATTCATTCATTCATGTGTTCGCTTCGCTGCCAGCCAGCCGTCATGTTGCCTGCCACGTGACATAACCTTTGCGCAATAAGAATCGATTTTGTAAAAGATCGATATTATGGAATGCGATCTGCAATTATTTAACCGATTCTCGAAAATCCAATCATATCTCAGATTGATTCGTTTACTTAGAAGACCGGATTAAAAAATCAAATTAGGTATGCTATTGTAAATGTTCCTTAATTGAGAATAAACATCTGAGGTTTTGTGTGTGCCTTTGGCATTGAAGGTTAATTTTTGAAATACCTTTTTTATGTAATTCCTTAGGGTAGGTACAATTTTTTTTTTTACTTTTGGTGAAAATAAACACTCGTTGGGATACTCCTTTGCATTAGAGCAATGATACAAGAGGCATCTATTTAAATTCAATAACAAAATAGCTATACGATATTGAAAAAAAAATCGCCACCGAAATTACGATATTGACAGCGAAATTTCTTCTTTATTAATTACATAGGAAATTAGTTTCAAATTAACTATTACTATGATGTATGTACGTAACTATAATTTATTTTAAATTATTAATTAAAATTATTCTTTGTTCCCAATATTTGAATGTAGGTTCGATCAAAATAAATCGAATGCGAAATCGATTCGCTTGACCTTTCATAATCCATAATTTGCAAAGTCGCACTTGCACCTACTGTAAATGATAGACACAATATATAGGCATGTTCATTAAGCAGACGCGTTTATACTTGTTACTAACATTCATCCTTCCACCTCCGCCTCAGAGTACGCTCAAAGAAAGCAGGGTGATCCATATAGCCAGAATGCCACAAAAAAATATACACACGCTAGTATCACGGTAGTAATTGCTCATTAATAGCATGCTTTTGTGCTAAGTAATAAGCATAATCCGTACCTTTATATTTCACGAGAGCGACGCGCGCGAGCAAGCGAGTGAGTTTAACATGAAACTACCGTTAGGTTCCCAATCCGCACTGGGCCCGCGTGGGAACTATGGCCCAAGCCCTCTTGTTCTCAGAGGAGGGCTGTGCCCAGCAGTGGGACGTGTATAGGCTGGGATGGATGGGATGGACCGTTAGATTCAATCATAATGAGCATAATTAGTAATTTCGCTGCCATATCTGTAATTTCGGTGAACAAAAATGCCGCCGGAATTACGGCACCGAAGATTACGACAACAAAGTATTTTGGCGATTACTGCTAAACTATTATTACATGAGTACTATTAGCTCTATTCTGAGAAATAAGAACAAAGTCAACTAATAAACAAAAATAGAAACATTGAATTAAAATCATTGTATATCGCACAACGGGGATCCACGGAAATTACTTTTAAGATGACCCATACACATCGCGCGAAAGACTTGTACTGATGACTGATTGGCACACAAAATTCGGTAGTTGGAGGATCACTCTGCGTGATAACTAAAACAGAACTAATGTACTTTCCCATAAAAATGTGAACATAGCGTATCCTTCACCATAAGATATTAGCAAGTATTTGCGCAAAGTGATATTGGTAGCTCGACGTGTGAGTGTGACAATCACAAAATGGTCAACCTATTTTGAAATAAATATGTATTTAGCATGTAAAAAATATTATAGAATGCGTTATATAATTAGCTTCATTTTTATGTACATTTATTAGAAAAAATGACTCCTAGACACAAAGTTATGCTCAATTGATTCAGCAAAACCGCAGGCAGACAGGCTTCACAGACAGACTTACTGCAGTTAGTGTTTCCAATCAGAGTATTAGACTGATTAAACGCGTAATATAATAAAACACAGTTTTATTTTACATTTTCTTAATGTAATTCCATATTTTTTAAAAAATTATGTTAAAATTCGAAAAATCCGGATAATCCGGATTTGTATGTGTTGATAAACATAAAATCCGGATTTGAAAAAAGACCGGATTTTGCAATCCCTAACCTAGTGCCATCCACGAAGACACTTGATTTTGTCAAAATTAGACATTAATAACATTGTATTATGTTTATGAACCACAACACGCATCATCGGGACTATAACTGAGATAAAAATAGTAATTGTATCATATTTAAAACTCGTTTTTTCCACCTGTACTTTTGTTTACCTATGTTTTACAAATAAATAATTCTGATTCTGACCTATATTATTATCAATTAAGGTTAAGAGAAACCAAGAAAGAATCTGACTCAGAGAAATATGTTATCAAAACAAATTGGTATATCACAATTATCTTTTCTCAGAATGTTTTGACTTTATCTTGAATGAAGTTGTAATGTTTACTTTCTTTGGAAATGCATTAACATGGTAAATGTTGAGTTAATAAGATTTCAAGATAATTTTATATTAACCAAAAATCAGTAGTTTACAAGCTGAAGTGGATGGATGTCAGTTTTTTTTTTTTATTAAAATGTACTGCAAAAATTGTTACTGCCACATACCTGCTTTTTCAAGGAAGAAACAATCCCTGACATGTGTATGTATTTATTTTTTATTATTCATTTTACTTCATTTACATAATTTTAGTAACTGCTTTTAATTACTAGATTGGCCCCACCAGTTAGGTATTTTATATCAGCAATACTTATTCTGTAGGTTGTACATTCTTGTGATAACTTTTCTACATGCATTGTCAATTGTTCAAAATAATCCTAAATTTAAAATCAGTCCAATCACTATTAAGTAGGTGATATGATAATAAAACTTGCCAAGAGTAGAGAACTTACAGTCTTACATAGTTTTACATACAAATGTTGTAAGTTCAATAAAAGCTTGTAGAAAAAAGTACCTAGTTCTGTGTTTTTTGTCTAATATCTTAAAGTCGCACACCAAATGTGACCATGTGAGCTTTTTAATGAATTGTATATCATGTCCATACATCGGGGTTTTCAGTGCGGGAATTATTTGAGAAAGAGTAGAGATAAACAGAGATGTTAGTCTGAAAAAAATCATATTATGCCTAATGAATAACTACCTCTCTGCAAATTGTATACAAACTATGATACAATTTTATTTTAACTCATGTAGGGAGTACTTTAGCTTTACTGCCACCAAGCCTTATGAGATAGATAATAAAAATAACATTTAAAATTACCTGCAGTAATAGTAGTTGATATTATGTATGATATTATAGGGGGATAGCATAGTAAGTGGGGATGACATCAGTGATGCCTCAGACCATTGACTTTAATGTTAAATTATAATAACAATAGTTAACTGTGTCCGTTGATTAAACAAAAAGTGAAGTGTTGAAAGTGAATGTGTGTGTAAAGACTAACAGTGTTCCTCTTGTCCCAGGGGAAAGGCATGTTATATATTAGGATGTGGGTAGATCTACAAAGTACTCTCAGTCTTGAACTGAACCCAAGTGAGTACTGAACATTACAATAGGTATTCATATTTTTTCTATATTTGGAACAGTTAAGCTACAGCGTCTTTCTGTAAATATCTATTTCAACAAACTGAATGATCTTTCTCTACATCAGTAGTTGTAATAGGTGCAAGAAGGGACTTAACTCAAGAGTTTCTTATTGTAATGACTGATCTTTTTCATTTATATCATACATACAAGCCTGTTACCCGCGACTCCGTCTGCGTAGAATTCGTTTATCGCTATCCCGTGGGAACTATTCCATTTCCATGTCCTTCCCCGTAACTCAAACTATCTGTGTACCAAATTCCATCTAAATCGGTTCAATGGTTTTGACGTGATGGAGTAACAAACAAACAAACCGACTTACAAACTTTTGCATTTATCCTTGCGAAAGTGTGTGTTTGTTTGTATGTTTGTCCGTATTTCACGTCGAAACGGAGCGACGGATCAACGTGATTTTTGGCATAGAGATAATTTATGGGCCAGAGAGTGACATAGGCTACTTTTTATCCCGATGCACACTTCCCGAGGCAACAGCGCGCGATAACCGATTACCACGCGGGCGAAGCCGCGGGCAAAAGCTAGTAATATTATAAGTGGGATTATGTTTTGAAGTATTTTTTTTGTTTCAATTAATTATTTATTAGGCAGGAAACTGCCTGCTTCAGTACATTCTGTTTTTTATGTCAATACCTACTCCTACTCTTTGGCTAATGTCAAACATTCCCGCACCACACTACGAAATTCGAATATCGAAGCTTGTATCGTACCATCCTTCTCGCTCTCATATTAATAATATTAATTAGCGTCAGTGGGAGGGCAAGACCAAGTTAGAATTTTGCACTTCGTAGTATAGGGCCAGTAGTAGTGGTACATACATTTTTATAAAAAAAATGGTTGTAATATTCGAGCTAACGTGAAAGAGAGCACATATAATACCGCGCCACGCTTTTTCCCGCGCGGTATTCTGTGTGCCCTCTCTCATGTTAGCTCGAATATTACAACGTAAACCGGTACCGGTACCGCCTCCGCCCTACCGCCCCGCCAGCGCTCTGTGTGTTTCAAGTGCCTCATTGAAAGTGAACATTATGTCCATTCAATGAAGTTACTATTGTTATGTAAACTACCAGTAATGCTTTTACATTGAAACCAAAAACATCTTAATAAGCAGAACTTAACAATGTATGTAATGCCTTACTGCAAATGCTGTTATGAAACCATTCTATCACTTATTTGATCTGTTTTTAATTATAAGGTAGAATGGGACAAAAGATTCGTGGTAGGCTAGTGGTTCGACCTAAAGCCTCTCAAGCAGATATTCTTCTTTGGGTTCGAGCCTGGCAAAATTTACCATGAGTTTATATTGGTGACGGAAAACATTGTGACAAAATTTTAATACACCTGTGGAAGTCTACAGTGGGACGTATATGTATGTATATGTAGCAGGGAAATGGGCAAAACAGAGATTTGAACAAAAAGGTAGGTATAATATATCACCAAATCACATAGGATGTTAAAATGGCGAATCTTATCATTTGCCTAAAAAAAATAGTTTTAGGATCAAATAATGGCATTTTTTTTTATTCGATTGGATGGAAAACGAGCAAGTGGGTCTCCTGATGGTAAGAGATCACCACCGCCCATAGACACCTGCAACACCAGGGGGATTGCAGAAGCGTTGCCAACCTAAAGGCCTAAGATGGGATACCTCAAGTGCCAGTAATTTCACCGGCTGTCTTACTCTCCACGCCGAAACACAACAGTGCAAGCACTGCTGCTGCCATGGGAAGAAGCATCCTGAAACTGAGAAGAATGATGGTTTTCACACAGTTAAAATATGAATAGATGGCGTTACTATCGTGAGGTCCGTTTGGCGTTTGCTCGGACTTCACGATACTAACGCCATCTAGCGATATTTCGCCTCTGTGAAAACCCTCATTGATAAAATACGAAATGCTGACATACGCAACAAAACAAAATTTACGGATGCACTGCAACATGCCTTGAAACTGAAGTGGAAGTGGGCGGGTCTTAAAGCTAGATACCAGGATAATAGATGGACACTAGGACACTACAAACCACGAAGTGGCTTGGACCTGCTGGCTAGAAGACAAAGAGGACGGCAAAAGAAAAGATGGGTTGATTAAATTGTAAAAATAGCTGGAAATAACTGGATGAGCTGCGTAAGATAAAACAAAGTGCTTTTACCCATTAGGGCCATTGTAGTAAATATCACTAATATAATTTACAAAGAAAGTTATTGTACCATGTGAAATAATAAAGCTTTAATAACAATAATATGTATTTTTTTTTTAAATCTAATATTTTGACTGTCAGCCTCGTGGGAAGCCACAGAGAACCACATTTAACTCTGCCCTGCCCAGCGACGGAGTCTCTGTGTAATAGAGCATGTCTAATGAATTTATAAGTAAACTAATATTGCATCATCTGACAAAGACTTACATAAGATCATATTCACAGCTCCATTATACAAATTCACATGATCTAAATACTTTTTCCTAATCTCTTTAATCTGGTCACATTCCAGGAGAAAATGGCTAAGATCCTTAAAATAATAATTTAGAGTTGAGGAGATCAGTAATGGTTGCTAAATTAAAACGTCTTGAGCTCAATTGGCAAACCACGCACCCACTCCGCTCGGCCCTTACATCTTACGTTGTTTACGTCACCACTTGGTCACCACATATCTCTTACATACGGTAATCATCTCAAAATTAAACTAACATAACCATAAAAATTTCATTTTTTATACCAGCTTTTTTTGCTGACTGTACTTTTTGTTGACTGTACTCGCATTGTCACCCAAACTACATTTGCGTACCAAATTTAAAGTTGATGCTACGAGTATTAAATATTGAAGAATTCCGTCCTGCGGAGACGATCCTGGCAAGACTACCAGGATGTCACTACTAGATTATTGTATTGTTACGCGATTAACATAAGTATTCCAAATTTCAAGTCAATCTGACTACTGAAAGTTGGTCAAATTTAATTTACAAGATTTGACTACAGACAGACAGACAACGGGACAGGTGGAACTAAATAAAAGCTTTTAAAAATACAACCGAGTGAGGGCTATCGTTTTTTGTCTCACTAGATGGCGCACTGTTGCGTGAGGTTTTTAAGTATGGCTTTCAAAGTCTGTTATTACGGGCGTAAAAACAAAGTTTAGATTAAAATCATATTTAATACACCATAAAACCGTACCCTAAAAATATCGAGCATGCCACAGTGTTGCATAGTCCCCGTTTTGTTCGGAAAAAAGGGAGGACAAAGGTTTCCGAAAGACAAAACTGCCTCAAAACACAGACATTCATTGCCCCGGACGCATATTTGCCATAATTAATTTCAGATATTGCAAAAACTTCACAAACACTAGCGCTTCTAGTGGCGAATTCATACGCGATAGCCCTCATTGATAACCGCCTCCTTTTCTTGGAGTCTGTTAAAAATCTCGTCAAAAAGACATTGATATAATGATCATTAGACTTTATTGGTTTTTCATGATGCAGGAACTATTCTAAAACACTATACAGCTAATATCTATATCTGCAGAAAAGCCGTGGTGGCCTATTGGTTTGGCCTGTGGCCTTTCAAGCAGAGGATCATGGGTTCAAACCCCGGCTCTCACCTCCGAGCTTTTCGAAATTCATGTGTGAAGTTACATTGAAATTTGCGACGAGCTTTATACGGTGAAGGAAAACATCGTGAGGAACCTGCACGAACCTGGGAAAAATTCAATGGTGTGTGTGAAGTTCCCAATGCGCGCAGGAACTACGGCCCAAGCCCTCTCATTCTGAGATGAGGCCTGTGCCCAGCAGTGGGGCGTAAATAGACTAAGATGATGATGATAATGGATCTACATCTACGTCTTGAAATTTATTGGTCAACAGAGCATTCATAAGTTAATTTCGAGGGTCAGCTTACTCAGCTCCATAGGTATCTCCCCTGAATTAATAGCAAAGCCAAATTTAGAGTCTAGAATGCCTAAAAATATCACGGAACCTTTTTTTAATGTCATTCAGGTTCAATTTCACGAGTGGCAATCGGGTTTTAATTAGATTTTTTAGCTTTATTTTGAGTCAAGAAGTTTCGTAACTAAGCAAAAGACTAATTTGTTCAAACTTAGTGTGGTATGGTAGCACATTTGAATGGTCAGCTCAATGCTATTTTCGTATTTTTTTTTAATATGGAACTTTGATCAATGAATGAACATGTCTGTTAGGATAGGACAGGTCTTAACTACAAAACAACTAGCCGTTACCCGCGAATCCGTCCGCGTAGTATTGGTTCAAAATTTAAATTAATTTATTTACTATCCCGGGTGTTAATCGCTATCCCGGGGGAACTATGCAATTTTCCGGGATAAAAACTATCATATGTCCTTCCCGGGGACTCCAAACTATCTGTATACCGAATTTCATGCAAATAGGTTCAGCGAGTAACAAACATCCAAACATCTTCACAAGCTTTCACATTTTTAATATTATAGTAGGAGTAGCGTATAACAATCGCGCGATATATGAGTTAAAACTCGAGCCAATAGAGACACGACATGTCCTCGAAACGATACCACCGGAACCCCTGCCACATATCGCCTAATTTGCACACGGATTCTCTAACTAACTAACCTAACAAAATACGCAAACAAGTACCCACCCACCACCACAAACCTATCTACTCACTTATCAACTCCAAATACAAATCTAGCAGCCTGCGACCATGCCAAATTTATCTTAAAAATAAGTTTGTGTTAAAAAAATCATTTTTAATACAAGCTTTTTTTGCTGACTGTACTTTTTGTTGACTGTAGGAACTTGCATTGTCATCTAAACCGCATATCCGTACCAAATTTCAAGTCGGTACATTAACCATCGAGGAGATCTCTCCTGCGGAGACGATCCTGGCAGGACCACCAAGTGTCACTACCAGATTATTATATTGTCACCAGATTTACATAAGTATGCCAAAATTGCCAAATTTCAAGTCAATTCCATCACTGGAAGTGGGTCAAATAATTTGCAAGATTTCACCCAAATAAACAAACAGGACAAGTTAAATAAAAGCTTGTAAGTAAAATGTTCCTTTTTACCTTTAATCTGATAAAATTTCTTAGAAAAACTCGATTATTAAGTGTCTTTGTTTGATTGAACCCAATCTGCAGGCATCGCTGTTGTTTGCGTTCAGGGCGGACAATTTTAACTTCCTGTTCCCTTCCTTTCTTAAAATAACAACACAAAGGACATGTCCAACATGGCTTGTAACCTGTAAATATTTGTGTCTGTTAATAGTTTGTCAGCTTTCCTAACTGGTGCCATCTATTTAAAACTGCATGCAACATTTTTTTTAAATAAGTTTTCTTATTTTTAAAAACTAACTTCCATCCACAAAGCCAGAAATTCTAAAGATTACAGAAAACTTTAAAGAAATTAACCGAACATTATCAACGAAATTAGCACAACGTGGTTTTCATTTTTGCGAAGGATCGGTTTGTGAAATGACCAAATAAGTATACTTAGATATAATATTTAGCTATAAAATCAAGGCTCCACATGGACCGATCATCTCCGCATGCCGGTATAATTACAAATAAATAGATCATAAATCTATCAAAATCCATCCATTTCTAAACCTGAATCACCTTATTTTTACAAAGGATTTAACAGAAAATGCGCGTTACACCTTTATCTAACAATGATTCTTTGTATTTGTCTCATTTTAACTGACTCATCGCCTTGTTCTGGGCTATTGGGAATGCAGGGACAATAATGCTGCTAGAATAATACCACAAAGAACAATAAAAATGTTCTATTGATTACAACGCAGCAGAAGTCGCGAGATAGTGATTAATTTATGAATAAAATTCATCAGTTTATCTCGGTCCTTCCTAACCTTCAGAGTAAAGGGCTAAAGAGTGGAAAAGTCCGCTAAAATACTTAGCTCTCCGTGTGTTCGTTGCGCTGAGGTTTCTCAATTTATTAGCTATATTTTCCTATTACATATTATTTTAAACATATTAGATAATGATATGTGATATAGGTCACGAGCTAGGGTTTCCTGGCTCCATATGGAATAGACCGGAATAGTTTAGTCATTGGTCGCCAAAGTAGACCCCTTTCACTCGGTGTCTTGAAGTACAAGATCGCAGGAATTTGGTTCGTTTAGTGTTTTGGCATTTGGTGATTGGGCAAAGGAGAACAGTGTACAATTTAATGCGTGTTAATGTTAGACATCGACAGCAAAATGGGTAGCATCTTACTAGCTCTTACGCGTAACGCTTGTGAGAGGTTGTGAGAAGGCTAGAACGTTTGCGCCACACGGCATATTTACGTTATTGGCGTATTTTGAACAGCGTGCGAACTGTGTCTGCTTCAGGCCCAAGCAATGGCTCTAAAAGCAGACTTTCGTAGCAGAAGTCCAGTGACGCTGAGATAGAGCGGCAGAGAAAGTGTAGCTCAGCTCGAAAAGTCCGTACATTTATCTGCTGCTCTGTTGGCGACGCTTACATTGTAAGTCTAGCTTAAAGGTGATCTTCCGAATTAAGCGTCAGTGGTGGATTAATGGAACTTTCGAGCGTCTTGTCTTGAAAAGCTATTCATACGGGGCCACAATAACAAGCCAGCGCTGAGTGAAACTGGCAGCGAGCACCGACTTCGTCTAAACCTAGCTTGGCTTAACGCATACTCTTTTGTTTACAGGGTGCGAACGGAATGGACGAAGGGCTGTTGAATGATCTTCTCGAGTGCTCGGTGTGTCTGGAGCGGCTTGACACCTCCTCTCGGGTGCTGCCCTGTCAGCACACCTTCTGCCTAAAATGCTTGAAGGTAAATAAAATTCTCAGATGGAGACCACGGAACAGCAAGCGCAGCGTAGGTCGTCCACCAAAGAAATGGACGGATGACCTCCTATCGAAACAACTTGAGGTATACGGGGAAGGCCTATATCAAACAATGAACGTCCTATCGCTAATATGATGATGATGATGATGATGATGATGATGAAAGTGTTAGAAGGAGACCAACTGATAATCAAAACCCATAAATATTCACCTTTTCACACACGCTTTTTGGTTTGCTTTATTGTCTACGATAAAATTTAGCGTGCTTAGAAAAAATAGGTTGAGTTTGCGTTTTTTTAATTCGCGTACCTAGGTATATCAAATTAGTGCTTATGTGATTTGTCAACATCCTGTCGTCTCTCTGCGCATTTTTTCATCATTCCATGTAGCGCTTTCTAGATCATTGTAACGTACTGCTGAAGCTTCCAGCTTTGTCAAACGCCACCTTATTGCCTTTAGACAGCTAATTTTCCTGTACTACTAGTGATAGTTTATACTTTATCAAATCAAATCTCATATCCACCCACAGCCGAAAAAAGGTCGCTTTCATACTTTATACAATCGCCTTTATTAATTACACTAAAACAGTTTTTAATTAATTAACACGCGACGTGTTGAATGTGTGTACAATTTTGCGAAAGATAATTATAACGAGGTCTTATCAAGTTTAGTGCATTGATAAATTTAGTATTTTTTTTTGTCATGATCATGATTCAAAATCGTCAATAAGTTCCGCATTCTATGTACTCGTAATTCATCATAGCAATCGTATATCTTAAATTTAATTTACGTAAATAAAAGTCAGCTGCTTGAAGATTAAGGATGCTCGTGTAAAATAAATAGGTAATACAAAGTCGTCAACGTAGAGTTATGAAATAAGTGGGGCAGTGTAAACACGCTACCGGTAGTTCTGATGGGGGAAAGGGTCGTAAAATAGTTTAATGCCAGTCAAAATAGACGCATTATGTTCACACCTAGCTCTCTTATTTTAGAGTTCACGTGAAACTAACGTAATGATTGAACTGTGTTTTCCTTATTTAGTATTTTTTAAAGGAGCTATAAGAGATGCCATTTTAAACTCACGTACAAGCTAGTTATATGACAAAGTGCAATAACGTGGGTTTGTTGTTTAAGACGAGTTGGCAAGTGTACAGTACAGTCACCATAATGCACGCCAGAACTGTTCAAGTGATCAAAATATCAGATTACGCGCTTACCCGATTGACGTGTTCAGATGGCTGTGTACGGGGCACCTAAACAACTCCGATATCTATAATCGGGACTAGGTAGGGATTAGGGATCTATAATAGAGTCTAAGACCTAACAGACAACAGCATGAAGAGGCGTATGCCTGTCACTATTGCCTACGCTTCGCTATAGTGGGTGTATGTGGGCTAAGTCTAAAACAAAATCTAATTACGCAAACGTAAACAGTATGTGTTTGCTAATATCTCATAAACTTTTTTCCCACAGAGTAAGCTCGCATCCTGCCTTATACGCTAACAGCCCCTTCCTCCAGCATAAATAAACATCGCTTTATTACTTCTAATCTAAAGGTTAGCCCGTCCAACGACCGTCCAACGTGAAGTGATCCTCACGACATCATGACTTGTAGATCCCCGTGGTTCACAGTAAAGTGGCCAGTCTGCCTTGACTCACTCCCTGATTGAGTCATCCAGATGTTATTTAGTTATAGATCGTGGGCATACGATTAAAGTAGTACGCACTTAACATTACTAGTTTTATCGCAGTTGTAGGGATGTATTGGGACAATTTGACTTAGACATATATTATGCGGTGCGAGATCTATGCTATTTTAGGAAGTCAACATTTTATGATATTTACACATAAATACTACTAAGAAAAATAACAGCCACTTGGGTTTTATTGGTACAATGAAATAAAATAAATGGTATTTCTTAAATTATTTCAAACAGGTACTTTAAAACCGACCAAGAGCGTGTCGGACACGCCCGAAATAGGGTTCCGTAGCCATTACGAAAAAAATAAGTAATATTCTTCTAAGGATTTCGTATTTTGTACGGAATATTCCAAGTTAAGGTTTATTTTATACCTTAGGCTGCTATTTACTCTTTAACTACTAATAATTCTCAAGAAAACTTAACCGTTATAGTTTTCCTTGTAAGTTTGATATACTTACTCCCAAATTTTTCCACCCGCCCGCCGGTTCATATTGTAGGGAGGGGGGGGACTCTCGATTTTAAGGAAAATTTGCAAATTTGCACTTTAAAGTTGAATATTTTGCAAACACATCACTTAATCGAAAAATCGTTTTAGCAACCCCCTAATGGCGGCCGATCGTAAAATCCGCCTGATCACGAAATTCCTAGGCATATCGCGAAATGCCGCCCTAAAAATTAGTCAGTCATATTCATATCACGATGTGCCTGAGAATCAACACGACAGATCGATTAGAGCAACGCATTCGTCGATATTCCTAGCTCTATACCGGGCACATCGTGATTTGCCAAAAAAAAGAGAAATTTAGGTACGACGAGCGAAGCGAGGAGTGGTTAGTGTGAATTGTGTGTGACCGTAAGCTTCGTTAAATGTCCCAACTTTAAAAATTTACCTAACCATAATTGGCTGTACCACTATTTATAGTTCATGTTATAACTTTCTGTAAGCTGTAAATTTTCCGTTATCTTTTTGTAATTAAATGTGGCAATGTTAATAAAACGAGAATTTCTTCCGCTTGCCTTACATCATCATTCTAAATTGGCGTTGTTATAGAAACAGTTCTAAGAATTAGTCTACTTGTTCGTATTTCCTTGTTTCGTCTCTATAACGGGGGGAGAAGGTTTTAATTTGGTGCCAGTAAGTTTTCAGTTATTTCATGAGTAGGCGTTCAATTGCGAAGGAAGGACGCTCGACTTAATCCTGGCTACGAGACAAATAAATGGATATTTTTCTAAGACCGCTCTGTGAGACTGGAGTCTTTATTGCAAGCTTTTATTTAAATTCCCCTGTTGGTTTGGATTAAATCATGGAAGACGCATCTAATCCACTTCCACTGGTCAGATTGGCTTGAATGAAATTAAGGGGCTGTTTCACCATCTATTGATTAGTGTTAACTTACGGTTAAATGTGATGCCGTCTCTATTTATTTTGTTCGGATAGACGAAGACGGCATCACATTCAACCGTCAATTAACACTAATCAATGGATGGTGAAACAGCCCCTTAGTGTAATATTGTATAAACTGACCGTGATTGACCCCTATCTCACCTGATGTTAAGTGCATTTTTTTTATTCAACTGGTTGGCAAACGAGCAAGTGGGCCTCCTGATGGTAAGAGATCACCACCGCCCATAAACATCTGCAACACCAGGGGTATTGCAGATGCGTTGCCAACCTAGAGGCCTCAGATGGGATACCTCAAGTGCCAGTAATTTCACCGGCTGTCTTACTCTCCACGCCGAAACACAACAGTGCAAGCACTGCTGCTTCATGGCAGGATTAGCGAGCAAGATGGTGATGAGGCCAAAAGCATACAATTTGTAGTAAAATACAATAAAATTCAACGATCAAAACGATTCCGGCCCACAGAAAGCCTTATAAGCCTTGACAAATCCTACATTCGTTGCATCTGTGCCATTAATTCGTGCATTTTACGGCTGCAGCGCTGGAAAACCAACTAATTAACCATTTACACTCACACACAATGCTTTTTGTTTAAAAGGAAATACGCCTTTGTGTTTGTCGTATGTGGCATATTAAAATAGCTTTGTGCATGCGTTTTCGTGAAACCAGAACGCGTTTTGTTTGTTTTTGAAAGAATCTGGAGTTGTGCCACAAGGTTCTGTGTTAGGTAGCACACTATTTATTTGATACATTATTATACCTGCGTAAATAAATCAAACGTACGTAAAATAAAACTAGTTTACTAAATGTCGTTCTGAACTCGAAACAAAAGACCGCTTTTCTTTTTCTTTCCCATAATGAATGTTCAGGAAATTGAAGGAACCGACGAGTCCCGAGTGACATTCTGGTTGTACTGTAAGTGTTAGTAGTAATGTATGATTACTTTCTATATTTAGTTTCTTCAGATAGTATTCGATTCTTCAAAAGATGAAAGCCAATAAACCTTTTGATTTACGATCTAATGTATAAAAAGCCAATATGAAATTTGAAATTAAACAATTCGTTGTGTTTTATAGTTATTATAACTTTGTAGTGATTCTTGATTGCATTGCCTTCCACGAACAACAAAGTTCGCTAAGGGTTATAATAATAGACGAATAATTTATTAATTTATTGAGATTTATTTGGATCGTAAAGAAACCTGCGCAAACCTGCGAAGCAATTCAATGGTGTGTGTGAAGTTTCCAATCCGCACTGGGCCCGCGTGGGCACTACGGCCCAAGCCCTCTCATTCTGAGAGGAGGCCTGTGCCCAGCAGTGAGACGTATATAGTTGGGATGATGATGATGAATTTATTGGACCCGGTAGTTCAAAGGTTAACGCATGAAAAATATTATATGGATGAGTCAAAGACTTTGATTGTGTGAGACTAGTAAGTGATAGTACTTGTGCATTTGGAAGCTTTACGCAAGAAAGATTATATTTCAATGCCTTAACGTTAGTTTAGTTGAGCAGTGCTGTTTATAAACGCAGTCCTGTTATAGATAGTGCCACGAGATTTAAAGTGAATGATTACGCACACAGCTACAAAAAGAACTGATTGCACAAAAGGAGAATGAATGAAATTAATGAGTAAATGTCAAAATTCTGCTGCCATTACACGAAATGTTGTACCTGTGTGTGTAATCATTCACTTCAACTCTCGTGGCACTACCTATACTACTAGTGGTAGCTCAGAATAGATAACCGTTGGGGGAGAAAAGTGCTCGTGTGGCGACCGCGAACCGGAAGACGAAGCGTTGGCATTGAGTCAGTTTTGAGTCAATTATTATCTTACAAAAGATAGCAATTAGAGCAATTTATAATTTGAAGACGCGTGAATCTTTAAGATCTTTTTTTAAGGAAACATATAGCCTAACCCTGCCGTCGCTTTATGTTTTTGAAATAAGCATGTATGTAACGAAGAACATATGTGATTTTCCCACTAACGTCGATTAGCCAAAGGCTACTAGAAACACAGGGAAGCTTAAAGTTCCATCTTACAGACTGGCTAAAACCAAAAAGTCGTTTCTGGGAAGTTGCATACGTTTTTATAATAAAATTCCAAAAAATATTACAAATGAAACGGATACAAAATTCAGATCTATTGTCAAGAAGACATTAATATCTAAGGCGTATTATAAAGTTAATGATTATATCATGGATAGGGATATTTGGAAATAATTCCGATCCGCATTGGCGATCCCTTCAAATAGCGAACCTACTGTGTTAAAAATAAAGTTGTGTTAAATACTTGTGATGTATAGATATCATTTAATAATATTGTAAATCTGTTTGAAAAAATATACCTCGTTGAGTTTCTTGCCGGATTCTTCTCAACAGAGGTTTTTCCGAACCGGTGGTAGTTTTTTTTTGACATTCATAAGTTCTAAGGCTAAATTGAATAAAGATATTTTGACTTTGACTTTGGCAGGCCTTCCACTTGGTGGACTGACGACATCGCGATACAATGAACGACAACTCGAACTTGAACGAATCGTGGGATTGCGGGCAACCGGTGGATGCAAGTATCGAGTTGTCGTTCATTGTGGCGTTCTAAGGGGGAGGCCTTTGTTTTGGAGATTTTTTTTTTATATAGGGGGGGACGCTCGATTTTTATGAAAATTTGCACTTTAAAGTTGAATATTTCGCAAAACATCACTGAATCGAAAAATCGTCTTAGCAAACCCCTAATGGTTGGTAAAAGACCTATCCAACAATACCCCACACTATAGGGTTGGATGAGAAAAAAAAAATCACCCCCATTTTACGTCTATTGGCTACACTAGAAAATCTTTTTTTCTTTTTTAAATTTTGATTGTACTATTTTGTCGGCATAGTTTACATATATATACGTGCAAAATTACAGCTTTCTAGCATTGATAGTCCCTGAGCAAGGCCGCGGACGGACAGACAGACGGACAGACAGACATGACGGGTTCCTTTTTTGCCATTTTGGCTCCAGAACCCTAAAAAAGGCAATTTTTGCAGAAAAATTACAAAAAAATGAGACGGTTGAAATGCTCGAATAGCCGCCCAATAAGCTAATCAAAAAGTAATTAATACAAGTTAACCTTACTATTTCCCTTAAATGATGTCCTTTGTCATCAGATTCTCGTCCCACACAGCAGAAGGCGGCGTGGTATTGATCACCACTTGCCCCACTTTCGAACTAGTGCGGTGTGTTGTGGGGGTATAAATAAATGGGGCTGGGTTATATTTGGATATATACTACACGGGTGACGGTTAGAACAAATTTTTGATTTAGAAGTTGACTAAAAATTTTGCTTAACGTCCACTTGCAGGCTTTTTAATCTAGGTTT
>NC_133486.1:13194791-13195026 GCF_025370935.1 Choristoneura fumiferana | reverse complement strand
GATCTGTTTGCAAAATATTCAACTTTAAAGTGCACATATTCATTAAAATCGAGCCACCCCCCCTTCCCCTCTAAAATCTAAACTGGTGGCTGGAAAAATTGGAAAAATTTCAGGATGGTATTATACATCAAACTTACAAGAAAAACTATTACCAAATTTTTTTTTTAATTTATTACAAAGATTGGCAACACCGGCCATTTAGCTTAAACCATTTACAAAATCAAAAATAAACAAC
>NC_133486.1:13112253-13193950 GCF_025370935.1 Choristoneura fumiferana | reverse complement strand
AAAGATAGCAATTAGAGCAATTTATAATTTGAAGACGCGTGAATCTTTAAGATCTCTTTTTAAGGAAAAGGTAGCCTAACCCTGCCGTCGCTTTATGTTTTTGAAATAATCATGTATGTAACGAAGAACATATGTGATTTTCCCACTAACGTCGATAAGCCAAAGGCTACTAGAAATACAGGGAAGCTTAAAGTTCCATCTTACAGACTGGCTAAAACCAAAAAGTCGTTTCTGGGAAGTTGCATACGTTTTTATAATAAAATTCCAAAAAATATTACAAATGAAACGGATACAAAATTCAGATCTATTGTCAAGAAGACATTAATATCCAGGCGTATTATAAAGTTAATGATTATATCATGGATAGGGATATTTGGAAATAATTCCGATCCGCATTAGCGATCCCTTCAAATAGCGAACCTACTGTGTTAAAATAAAGTTGTGTTAAATACTTGTGATGTATAGTATAGACGTCATTTAATAATATTGTAAATCTGTTTGAAAAAAATATACCTCGTTGAGTTTCTTGCCGGATTCTTCTCAACAGAGGTTTTTCCGAACCGGTGGTAGTTTTTTTTTGACATTCATAAGTTCTAAGGCTAAATTGAATAAAGATATTTTGACTTTGACTTTGGCAGGCCTTCCACTTGGTGGACTGACGACATCGTGATACAATGAACGACAACTCGAACTTGAACGAATCGTGAGATTGCGGGCAACCGGTGGATGCAAGTATCGAGTTGTCGTTCATTGTGGCGTTCTAAGGGGGAGGCCTTTGTTTTGGAGATTTTTTTTTATATAGGGGGGGGGACGCTCGATTTTTATGAAAATTTGCACTTTAAAGTTGAATATTCGCAAAACATCACTGAATCGAAAAATCGTCTTAGCAAACCCCTAATGGTTGGTAAAAGACCTATCCAACAATACCCCACACTATAGGGTTGGATGAGAAAAAAAAATCACCCCCATTTTACGTCTATTGGAGGTACACTAGAAAATCTTTTTTTCTTTTTAAATTTTGATTGTACTATTTTGTCGGCATAGTTTACATATATATACGTGCAAAATTACAGCTTTCTAGCATTGATAGTCCCTGAGCAAGGCCGCGGACGGACAGACAGACGGACAGACATGACGAAACTATAAGGGTTCCGTTTTTGCCATTTTGGCTCCGGAACCCTAAAAAAGGCAATTTTTGCAGAAAAATTACAAAAAAATGAGACGGTTGAAATGCTCGAATAGCCGCCCAATAAGCTAATCAAAAAGTAATTAATACAAGTTAACCTTACTATTTCCCTTAAATGATATCCTTTGTCACCAGATTCTCGTCCCACACAGCAGAAGGCGGCGTGGTATTGATCACCACTTGCCCCACTTTCGAACTAGTGCGGTGTGTTGTGGGGGTATAAATAAATGGGGCTGGGTTATATTTGGATATATACTACACGGGTGACGGTTAGAACAAATTTTTGATTTAGAAGTTGACTAAAAATTTTGCTTAACGTCCACTTGCAGGCTTTTTAATCTAGGTTTGTCTGTCAGTTTAAGCGTTAAATCGAGATTTAAAAAAGACCACTTACAACACGACCTAAATCAGTGATCGTTATTTATTAAGTTACGCAATTTTATCAATTATTTTACAAAGTTAGTACAGATTTAGTGAATAATCCCTAATTCCCTACTAATATTATAAATGCGACAGTAACTGTCTGTCTGTCTGTTACGCTTTCACGTCGAAACCACTGAACCGATTTTTATGAAATTTGGTGTATAGGTATTTTGAACCCCATTTCTCAATTAGCTTCCGTAAACTTGAGAAAAATAGTTTAGAAAGCAATTTTGACCTACATCTTTAGCGAGGGAGATTTACTTGTGTAGGTAGATGAACAATTTAAGAAAAAAAATAGTACGAGTAGTCGAGCTACACAAGTTAGGCTGTGGCTCCACTGAGGCGGAGACGAGCGGAGCGGAGAGACGTGTAGGGATCGAATCGAACAATCCCTACACGTCTCTGTGTTGATAATAAGGCGGAGGCGTATTGTAAAGTTAATGATTATATCATGGACAAGAATATTTGGAAATAATTCCGATCCGTATTAGCGATCCCATCAAATAGCGGACCTAATGCGTTAAAACTAAAGTTGTGTTAAATACTTGTGATGTATACATATCATTTAATAATATTGTAATACTGTTTAAAAAATATACCTCGTTAAGTTTCTTGCCGGATTCTTCTCAACAGAGGTTTTTCCGAACCGGTGGTAGTTTTTTTTTTTGACATTCATAAGTGTTTGTTTTAGCCTAAATTGAATTCACTTTGACTTTGATTCAACTAAATATGATTGGTCGATCCCTAAACGTCTCCTCTCCGCTCGTCTGCGCCTCAGTGGAGCCTCATCCTAAATCTTGAGACAAAGCTTTTGTGTAATGTAATAAATTTATGGGTTTGGTTTAGGTAATTAAAGGTTATTTTTCTTCTTTTTAGAGTATTTAAGTATGAGCTTGTTTTTAATTTTAACATTTTCGAAATTTTGTATGTTTTTGTCTACACGTTTAAATTAAAACCAGTACTGTAGTAGAATACAAACTTACTATCTTTGAATATCAAAAATCCGGAAACCGCTCTTATCGTGTCGTCTCTCACGAGTTACCGATATCGGTTATCAAACGATACGGCATAGCATGGCAAAAGTACTTGTTGCCCTGGGTTTCCCACACTGTCATAACTTTGGGGTTTTCGCGCAACAGTAAATACTAGGTGTCATGTTACGAGTCACGTGCGTGCGATCTAGTTGAATGAGCCATTAAGAGAAAATACCATCCCTAAGACCCACCTTCCGGTGCATGCGGAGCGGACTTCGTACGGAGTCCGTTCAACTCCAATGGCGAGCTGCATAGATGTGCTTCCACTGAATAACTAGTTATAATATTATTACTCCGGTCCGCTCATTTACGGTTTTTTTAGTGGAAGGCTTTTTTTGTTTTTTACTTTTTAGTGGATATTTAATTTCTTTGAAGTCCGATTTTTTACCCGACTGCTCGAAGGTGTGTGTTTGAGTCTAACATCTGGTAGCATGATGAACGGTTGTGTTGCTCTGAAGATGAGCTCTGGTTGAGTTCGAAACACGTCAGTGTAGAGTCGTGGTCGATGGGTTTGTGTGTGTTTTTTTCAGTGTGGATGTGGAGGAACTGCATGAACACACATTTCTTGCACAAATTACACATGTCTATCATAAGGTCACGGGTGAGCAAAGTAAATTGTTACAGTTCATTGTCCGAAGGAGGGTTATATGTTACACTAAAACGTGAGGAATCAACTCGAAGAAATCCTGTACTATTTAAAAAAGGAATCGCGTGAAGGCGTTTAATATAGTCGCGCTAATCCACTATGCCTATAGAATATTTGAGAAAACCTACTGTAGCGCTTTGGAATTACTTCAAACGCTTTATTTGTGTTCTCCTGTTCGCGAGATAAAGTTATCGGCTAAGATAAACACGCTTTCTCTCGTCTCTTACATGGAAGTTATATAACTAGCGATACATAAAATATGTAGAATCGCATTTTCATTGAACTTTGCGAGAGTTTACTCCTCACCGGTTTTCTTGAATATAATAGGTATCTGCTGTCATAGATAACAAAATGTTCACTTATAACTCTTGCCACTCATGGGACCTAATCAATAATCAATATGAATGAATATGTTTAGTAAAACATTGTATAATTAAATCCTGTGGGTGTTAGTAGTTATATTGTATATGATGATGACAATAACGTATGAAAGTAACGGCATTAAAGTACATTTATTTGCTGTCAAAAATATGACACAATACTGACACTAACGCACCATGCAAATGAATTCTCTCACTGAACTCAATAATTGATGTCACTAAAGTTACATACGCAGGACTTTCACTGCAATATCCTGAAAAAAAAAACAGAAGGTGGAACTTAAAAATACAGAAATCTGACATTAGCAATTACAAGTTACTGCACAGCAATTTAACTAGAAAAGCAAAAGGTTCACAATAATATTATCTTGTTTAACTACTTATCCCCTGGTGTTCTGAAAGATATTGCTTTGAATTTTGTAAATTGAGTGCGTATGTTTTGATTGTATCTTTCTATGGTGTTTGCTTGTGGACTGCAAAAAGTACTTCTATTGTTATACTATAATTCGTTAAAGAATGGAGGATTTACTATATGGGTGTAGATAATAATCTATAATCTAATTCTTTCATCTATACTGCTCCCTTTCATCTTCTGAATTTAACTCTAAGATTATCATCCTCATATATTTTAGAGCCTAACTCTTGTCAGTGGAGTAATCGTCAATCTGTACGCCTCTGTGCCAATGCTTCGAGCTCCTGATACGCTCTTTGACTTCATCCATAAACGCACGTCTCTGTCTTCCCCTGCCTCTCCTGCCCTCTATTTTCCCTTCAATTATTGTTTACCTCTATGATGCTCAAGGCTTATGAAATTTTTGTTTTGTGAATTTTGCGCACCCTTCACATAACTTCAATAACCCTGGGTTAGCAGTTAGCCCGGAATTGAAAGTAAACCCTGGTTCGTCCAAGTACACCTTAGTGTTTTATGCTGTGGGTTGCCTGAGTCATTCGGTAATGTCGGTGCTGTTCTATAGATTACATATACATTTGTTTGTAGCCCAACCTGTAAGTTTATCTAATCAAAAACAGCCTAACAGATGACTGTACTTAAATTGTGTTTGTCAACAATTTTTTTAAGGAAGTACCTAACGATAGTTATAGCAGTAAAAGTGTTGCCTTGACTCGCAAATCGTATCAATAACGAACCAGCGATAAGATACGCATGTAAATTCAACCTACTTACTAGTTATATTTGCACAGAATTGGTTATTATTGTGTTATTAAATGTTTCACAAATGCCGATATTTGCAAACTGATTTGAATATTGTCGGCTTTGGAAGTACCTAGTTAAATATCTATTATCTTCAAACATATCGATAACACAATATTGTTAAAATATAAACACGGCAAAGCATACGCATTTTAGAGGTACTTCTGGTATTTTCATGTTTAAAATACAATACAAAACATTACTTATTATCGCAAATTAAGTCGCTTCAAAATTATTCCTAAGATCCTACCTTTGATTTGATATACGTTAACGCATTCACTGCCACTTGACTTCCACTGGTGCCACCGACGCACGTGTGCGTTCAAAATGTATGAATAATTATGACAGCGGCACTGGGCGAAGTTCCGAAAACGCATATGTGCGTCGGTGGCAGTGAATGCTTTAAGCTCAGACCACACCCCATAAGGTTGACATCACCAATCAATTGACCTACTGCTTATCAGTTATCAAAACGTGTATCCTCTCATAGATTCTATATGGCGATAGTATGAGCTGTGACGTCACTTATTTTCCAACTCAATTGACAACTGGAGGGGAGACCGAGGAGAGTTGCTACAGAGGAGAGTAATGACAACGTCGATTTTTTAGAACTTATTATCTGCCAGCGAGTTCGGAATAGCGCGCGTTTTTTAGTTCAGGTCTCAAGCTATCAAACACGCGCTGTTGCGAGCTTGCAAGCAGTAAATAAGTTCCCAAAAATCGACTATGTCACAACTCTCCTCGGTCTCCCCTATATTTGTTTCAAAGCAACGTTTTCGCTCGTCCTTTATTATCCGGACGGCTGAGGAGTGGGACTCCCTGCCTACGTCCGTGTTCCCTGATCGTTACAATCTGACCGTCTTCAAATCTAGGGTGAACGGGCATTTATTAGACAAGCGTGCTCCATGTTACTCCATGTCTTTGCTTGCCATAAGGTGCGATTGTGATGGAACGCAAGCCTATTTCTAGATATAAAAAAAAACATATTTCATATGTATGTGTAAACATATATCAACTGTTTGTCGGGGCTGAGATAAAATGTTTTATTTTGTTATATTTGCGTCTTGGAATAATTGTTAAACGGCGCAACTCACTCACTTGTGATTAAATAATCTAGCCATTTACCAGTTTAATAAAATTGAATTACTATATCGTTTTCACGTTGTTATGTTACAGAACATTAATTATATTACGGAGCAATATAATACTATCAGTATTAGCTGTAGAAAGTAACGTAGGTGTTATAAAAATGCCTTGGTAATTGTGCTGTATTGTGTTTTATTGCATTAACTGCAGTGTTATTTACTAGCACGAACCAGCGGGTGCATTGCTCGATTATGCAGATTGCAGTCTTGGTTACTTTTATAATATATATAATATTCCATTATTCGCTACGCATCGATAAAGCTAAGTTTAAGTATCCTTTGAAGTACGCTATATGACTGTAGGTAAGGGTTTTTGATAGTGCTAACATATTTTGATCCACCAACGAGATGGACGAATGACCTGGTTAAAGCCGCGGGTTCACGGTGGATGCAGGCCGCTTCCGACCGAAGCAACTGGGGTATGTGGAGGCCTATGTCCAACAATAGACGTCCTACGGTTTATATGATGATTATTGAACATTTGGTTCCTCTGACTATTTTAACAAACTTTTATTTAACTCGCGATGTTTTTCCGTTGATTCAAGTCAAATCTTGCAAATCTAATTCTACTCAATTTCAATGGTTGGATTGGCTTGAATTTTTGCCAAATAGTTTAGTGACGATGCAAGTTTATTTAATCGTATGGCGTAAAACATTAAACAATAAAACAATTACACTAAAGAAAGAAACTACAAACTAGCTATAAATCCACATTCAGGGTCCCAAGCCACGAGATTGTGTCAGGTGTCAGATTGTACAGATCTCCAGGGGAGCCCGAGTATGAGTGTAGAGGGCAGCGCTGTACAATGTGCTCCATAGTTTGAGCCTAATCGCCGCATTCGCAGAGGGCCGAGTCCCGCCGACCCCACTTGTGTCGAAAGTAGTGACAGCGTCCGTGTCCTGTTGACAGTCTGTTTAAGCGGCACCAGAGGTTGCGTGGTAGACTGAAACCATCTGGTTTAACCGTGGGGTATATAGTTTGCAAGTAAGCGTAAACCACACATTAGACCGGCAGCGGGCCGGGTCAGGTGTGTGGCGGGCCTATTTCCATGGCTGTATAAACAACATCACAGTGACGTCCGCGCACGACCCGCCCCGCGCCTGGGGGGCTACTACGAAATTCGAAAATCGAAATTCGTATCGTACCGTCCCTCTCACTGTCGTATTAAATAATATAAGCATAAGCGGGACGGCAAGATACGAAGTTCGAATTTTGTACTTCGTAGTATAGGGCCTGTTTCGCATCCGCCGTCGGTATGATGTTCATATAAAGCCACATAAATAGGCCCGCTGCACTCCCGACCCGACCCGCTGCCGTCCTATGTGTGGTACAGTCAACAAAGATATCATTTATTAGAAACGAACTTTTGAATAAAAACTTATTAAGTAACAATCTTCAAATGAAAAAGTGAACCTCGACTTTGACTAAATTATCTAAAAGCTGAGCAAACTTTTTCTTGACTTTGAATTGAATTTAAACGCGAACTCATTACAGGTAGAGCCGGAAAAATGCAGGGCTCTTCAGCCAGATAGACTCGCCTTTTTAGCTCGCACACCCCTATTCCTCTTTTTACTACCTCTTCACATGTTCCTTAGCTTTAACTGACGAACACATTTCCAGGTCATCGTAGAGTCGCACAAGGAGCTGCGATGCCCGGAATGCCGCGTGCTGGTGGAGGCCAAGGTCGAGGAGCTGCCCCCCAACGTGCTCCTCATGAGGATCCTCGAGGGCATGCGGAACAACGCGCCGAGAAAGCTGCAGCCGAGGACTAGACATGCGCAGGTATTGGTCCTTCTCAAAGAAACGAATATGATCAGTCCATACTTAACATGTCGCTCTCGCGTCGGTCTAGACCAAAGACGACATGCACGACGGCATGTGCACAGGCAATATGCCAAAGTTCGTCTGGAAGCGCAGGCCTGATGAAGACTTTGCTGGTAATTTATTAAGTAGTTTATAGCAAACAATTAATACAATGTTTCTTGTGTCTCACACTGAGGCTACGTTTCCACCAGAGATGTGCGGAATGTGTTTTTCTTGAACCAATACAAACGCTTCATTTACCTGTCCTCGCACAGCACTGCTCTGGTGGAAACAGGTGAGCGGAGTGAGGCGAGGTAAATGAAGCGTTCTTATTGGTTCATGAAAAACACTTTCCTCGCAAGACATCCTCGCACATCTCTGGTTTTTAATTATTGATCAAATTCAAATTCAAATTCAAATGATTTATTCAGTAAATAGGCCGCAATGGGCACTTTTACACGTCATTTTTTAAACTACCGGCGCTTTCGGAAAGACCATCATTGCCAAGAAGTGCGCCGCAAGAAACTTGGCAGAAAGTCATTTTTTCATAATAAGTGATATAATTACAAATAAAATACTTAAAAACTATATTATACAATTAAAGAAAAAAAAATACAAAATCAGAAATGATACCGGAAACTGGTGTTACTGGACGTAATTTGAAAACTGTCAATGTGTCCCTTAAGCGGTTCATACATTTTCGCCACCTTTTGAAACATCTCTTCGGTAGTTAGCAGAATACATTCGCAATTTCGCAAAGTTACAGGTGCGACGAACAAACAGAATACTGGCAAATATCGACACGCCTCCTAATCAACTAAAACAGCTGACTACTAATACCATTGACTGGATGTCTATATTTATACTGTACCTACTCGCATGGCGGATAATCGATCCGTATTTACGAATCGTGTTTATTTACTCTAGCCAATCGTCATACAAATGTTTACTAGAATGAATCATTACTTTTGCAACGGCTTTGTAAAACCTGTGTCACACCTGAGGCCGTATTGTCTAACGTTTCTGACGTTCGCGATCGCAATCGAGTGACAGTTTTTGTATGCGAAAACTGTCATTAGATTGTGATCTCGAGTGTCAGAAGCGTCAGGCAATACGGCCTCTGGAGGTAGCTTATGTAGCTCTCTCCAGGCAGAGCCAAAAAAGTGCAAAATTCGAACTTATATTATTTAAATAAGATAGTGAGAGGGACGGTGCGATACGAACTTCGATTTTCGAAATTTTCGTAGTAGCCCCTCAGATGCCTGGGGACCGAACTCCGAAAGAAGAGCGTCGGAATTTTATTTGTGCGTCCGAGTTGAGAAACTTCGATAGCGATGCAGGATGACGCAGTTGTTCTGTGGGACAACCAGATGGCGCTAGGATTAGCTATTAAGGTTGGAAACGCGAACCGAGGACTCAATATTTAGCATGAAAGGTTGCGTACCTTATTGGCGTAAGTAGCGCGATAGTGGACGTGATGAGTGTAGCGGATTAGTTTATGCCTGTATCCTGTTGATATTGTTCAGACAACATGTTAATATAACTTTACTCACTTTTTAAGTTATCACGGATGCAACATGAGCTCTGATCGAACTTTCAAATTTTATCATTTCTATCACTTTACAAATTCAAAAACGAATTTAGGTTCAAGAGTAGTTTCATTTTCAATATATTTTCAAAAAAGAACCAATTGCTTACTGTGACTCAAAAATCGATATTGATCACAGTGTACATATAGCGTAATCGCCCTTTGCTGTATAGGGATCTGAAACCATTCCATAAGGGTTAAGACGCTCCCCCTGCCTGGAAAAATGGAGATGTAGGAATTCAATTGTTTACTTACCAAATGTTCTTTATATTGACGTTCTTTTCAGGGTCAACCACAACAGAGCGGGCAATCCGCTCGCGACGGCAAGCAGCTTCCGCCTCACGGACGAGCCCTGTATGACTATATCTCCAAAGAACCTGGGTAAGTCATCATCATCATCGTCTCAGCGCTCAGGCCTGAAATATCCGTTTTTCTAAAGTGTATTTTTCGCAAAATGTCTGCTTTTCAGAATGTCAACACGCCTTTTGCATAATGTCAGCTTCTCAAAATGTCAGATATTTAAAATTGCCTGCCTCCAAGAATGGCAGTTTTTGTGTAATGTTCGCTTTTCAAAAAGTGCTTATTCTCAAAATGTCTGCAACCTCAAAATATCCGCCTTCTTATAACGTTGGCATTTCAGAAAAGTCTTATTCCCAAAATGTCTCCAATCATGGTCTTCAAATTGCATCTAAATCGGTTCAGCGGTTTAGCCGTGAAAGAGTAACAGACAGACAGTCTGAGTTACTTTCGGATTTTTTTAGCATTGATTTTAGTAAAAAACTAATTGTACGAAAATCCCTTCGTTTGGGTACGAAACCGGTTGAAAACGAAAAATATTAAAAAGCAGACATGGGAAAACAAACATAACAAGACTATAGCCTATTTAAAAAAGTGAACATAACGGGAAAGCAGAAATTATGTTAATGCTAATATTATAGGAATGTAAACATTATGCATAGGCGACTTCCTGAGATTGTACACATTTTAAATAGCAGACATTTTGAGAAAGCTGACAAAATAGAAGTGCTAACATTGTGAAAACGCAGAAGTTTTGAGACTTGTACATTTTAGGAAAACAGACATTTTAGGCCTGAGCCGTCTCAGCCCTAGGACATACTGATACACAAAAATCTCAAAAATGTATCTTTATCAAAAGGCTAAACTTTAGCCGCTACGTACAGCTAATTTAATTACTAGAATATTACATGAAAATAATGTGTTTAATTTTTTGTTTTCAGCGACTTATCTTTCAAGAAAGGCGACACTGTTCTACTTCAGAAGAAGCTCGACGCTTTCTGGTACCAGGGAGAGACCTCTGGCAGGACCGGAGTCTTCCCTATTACGTATCTACAGGTAAACTACACTTTATTTGCTCGATTTGTACATCTGTTTGGGGGATACGTAAGTCTCCATGGTCGTAAGCGTTCACAAGTATCTGGCTACCTTGTACGTCGATCAAGAGAACTGTAAGCAAAATATTTTTCAAGGGATTTGCCATGTATTTGATTACCGAACAAGGAGATCGTCTACATACCTGCCATGTCTTAGTCAACTTCCACATTGGCAGAATCATCAAAAAGCTGATGTAGCCACCTATTCCTAAATTTGAACTGAATTGATTGACTTGAATATTGAAAGTGAAAGAACTACTGTGAATCATCTGGCTTCTCAAGCAGATATTATGCCCTTTCAGTTAGCCTTCAAACTTAGCAATTCTATTTTATAATTGTAGTTCTCATGACAATACAGAGCTGATCTGATGATAGTAACGGAAACTAAACGGAACTCCGAAATAGAACAATGTAACCTTACTATGTTTTGCAATCTGGTGATAATACAATAATCTGGCAACAACATCCTTTTGGTCCAGCAAAGATCGTCTCCACAGGAATGAACTCCTCAACGGTTAATGGTATTGACTTGAAATTTGGCACAGAAATGTAGTAAACAAAACCACGTTCTCGTTTGACAGGTCGTGATACCTTTGCCAGTGCCGACAGCACTATGCAAAGCACTCTACGACTTCCGAATGTCGGCGCCCGACGAAGAAGGCTGCCTCGCCTTCGATAAAGGTAACTATAGCCTTCATTATTATCTGCACTACATACAAGATATTTTAAAATGAAACCAGAGTATTTTAGCAGGCTCGCACAGAAAAAGGCAAAGTGGTGTAAAAATGAAGAGCCTTTACTAAGCAGTAGGTGCATGTAGGCTGATTTTGATGATTGATTTTAGCAGATAATTCAGCCATACCTACTTCACTTTTTTTTGTATGAGCCACAAATGTCTAATAGCAAAGGTTGGGGGGTCTGCAGCATTGATTGACATTAAAATTCATAATTAATTCATGACTTGTGTGCGACACATTACAAGCTCTTGATTTATATACTGGGAACCTTGGACAACCCAATAGTATTCTTTTCTTATTAAAATAAATAAAAATACCGTAAGTATTACTATTTCATTGTTTTTTTTATTTAATTGATTATTATTGTTATCATTGTATTAATTTCCTTTTTTTGTTATTTTATGTATTTAATTTGACATTTTTGATTTTATTCAGTTTAGATTTATCTTTTGTTTATAAGGTAATGTGTAAGTGTTAAAATTGTAAATTTATTAATTTTTAATTGTCCAAATAAAGATTTGATCAGCTATTTCAGTATATGTATAAAATTTACTAAATCCTTTGTTTGTTTGTTGTTTGTAGGTGCAATAATAACGGTGCACAGACGTGTGGATGAGAACTGGGCGGAGGGGCGGCTGGAGCAGCGCGTGGGCATCTTCCCCATCGCCTTTGTGGAGCTCAACCAGCCCGCCCGCCATCTCGTCAACAGGTCAGCCGCACTGCCTACATCCATTCAGACGCATTAAGAAATTGGAATACCCCTCGGAATGAGCGATAAGGGGCCATTCATAAATCACAACCACGTCTTGTCAGAATTTCGATAAAAAAATCCCAGTCCTGTCCCATACCCCATGAGGATGTTTTTTTTTTTCTAGTCTATACCCATAGTCTCTCAAGTAATATATTTGCCAAAATGTGTTTTCTCTGGCTAAAATTCGATAACAAGCGTTTTCCCAGAGATAAGACCAAGCTGGATCGATTTTTCATCCCCAAACACCCAAATTTAATCGATATCGTTGGAGTCGTTTCTGAGATAATGACTATATATATTTGTACAAGAATTGCTCGTTTAAAGTTATTAGATAGTTTTTTTTTTAATAAGATTGCTGAGACTTGCAGCATACGATGTTAAATTTAATCGTCTTTCTAATTCGTATTTCTAATTGCGTAAATATGACTAAAATATGTTGTTACAGCACCCCCTTGAACCGCCCCGTGCCGCCCTTGCCGGAACACGCTAGAGCGGGACAGTCTGACCATAGACACCACGCACAGGTACTAAAAAAATCTATTAAATATAAGAATTTAACATACATAATGTAAAGTTGTACAGTTGTGACTGGACAAGGTGAACTGAGGACTGAAGACAGCTTAAAATTCTTAAATAATTTATTGAATCAGGCGTTACTTTGCGGAGGTCCATATCAATGAACTAAAATAATTTCGGCTTGGATCTAATTTCAGCAATGGTAGTTAATAAAACATGCCTTGACAGTAAATAAATAAAAATCAAGGTAATTTTGAAGGACGGTTAAAAAATTTATTAATATTTTGTGGGTAGTTTTGTTTTGTTTCATAAAACGTATGTGGGTACTTGGGGAGTTACAGTGACAAGTTAAAACGGTGGTTGTGGTTGTGGTTCGTTAGTCTAACAACTGGTAGCATGGTGTACGGTTGTGTCACTCTGAAGATGAGCTCTGGTTGAGTTCGAAACGCGTCAGTGTAGTGTGGTGGTGGTGATAGATGGGTTTGTGTGATTTGTGTGTGTTCTTACAGTGTGGAGGTGGAGGAACTGCTTGAACACGCATATTTTGCATAAGCTTAGCTATCGTAAGGTCGCGGGTGAGCAAGGAAATTATTTTAGTTCATTAAAATTCTTATTTTCTAATTTCTTAGTAGTTCCATAAGCCATTATATTGTCTAACGCACTCTAAGGGCGGTTTCGGACTGAAGTTTTTTCTGCGCGTGTACGTTCGTATTTGGCATACGCGCTTACACGCGCGCTAGAATGAACCGAATGCGCGTGTACCCATTCCTGTGTGCACAACGCTCGAATAAAACAAAACTGCACCTGTACGCGCGAATACGCGCTTCCAAATACGAGTTTATACGCCTAAATAAAACGTTAGTCTGAAACCGCCCTAAATAATCGTATTCATTATTTCTTTCTGCCGCAGTATTGGAAAAAGAAAGAAAGATATAGTGAATGCGATGCAAGCGCCCGCGCAATTAAGCTGATCACTCAGATCACTGCATTATTTTAAAGGATTCCGAGTTAAAATTTATTTACAGTAAAAAAAAGCAATAGATAAAAAGTTTATTTTTCTAATTTTTAGCACTCCCACCGCTACCAACCCATGTCGATGTCAACGCCCACTACGGGGCAGGGCAACTACCAAAACATGGCCACCATGAGCCAGTCCCATCCAAACTACCACGCGACCCACATGATCCCGCAACCGCAAATAATGGTGCCACAACCAGCACCCCACGTCATATCCCACGGGGGCGTCGTCACCGCCTCCCCAAGGAACATAATAGAGCCCGCCCAAACGAAACACTCTCTAGACCTTATACACTTCACGAACATGCACAACAAGTCCTCCCACCAAGGCACGATGGGCATACAAAGCGTCTCACGCATTGGCGAAAACTACGACCGACTGCGAGCAGTCAAATATGACAGCTACAACTCAACCCCTGTACACAAAAACGAGACTACATATCAGAACGTGAGAACACACGAACACTTCCCTGTATCCGTGGCTAACTTCAACGCGAACAACGTCAGCTCAGACTCTAGTTCAAGCGTGAACACAGCCTCTGTTGTCAGTTCAACCACTACACCCAACACTAGTTCGGATACTAGCACGTGTGAAAGCGCCGAGCCTAGTTTACCGAGCTCCCCAGACAATAACACTGAACGCAATGCCACTGTGGTTGCGTCCAACACGACCCAACAAAACGCGACGGAAGAAGAAACGAACGAAAACCCGGATTCATCGCTCAATGCCTCCATGGGCGTGCTGAGTTTGAACGAGAGTTCAACCGCTACGAATACTTCTCTAAACGTTTCTTTACCGCCAGCAGAAAGCCCGAAACTAAACGCGTCTGCCAACAGCACTCAGAATCATAACGATATCGAAGCTACAAGCAGTGAAAGACTCGACGCGCCGTCGTCGTCTAAAGTGGTCGCGCGTTCTAGTGGGCCTGATTCCTTGTTGAACTTCGGGCTAGGTTTGCAGGCTGCTTTGTCGCCCTCACATGGGAAGGACGGGAACTATATGGTGGCGAGAAACCACAGAGATCACCATCATAGAGAGAAGCGGCATAGTTTGACTCCGTCGTCGCATTTGCAAGGGAATCATACGACGCAGAACAGGTGAGTGAATCCTACTAATATTGTAATATTATATATAAGTGCGAAAGTTTGAATGTTTGTTACTCCTAGACGCAAAAAGAGCTCTACGGATTCGGATGGAATTTACCGCACAGATTGTTTATAACCTAGATTAAACACATGGCAAACATACAACATGTACCTACATGTCATCGCATAAGATAGTGGGCGAATTCTTTGCAGATGAAGAAACGGGCAAATTGTAAAGTCAAATCTAAGTTCTGGGAACTAACAGAATCTTCTACATGATAACAAAATTTGCCTATAAAAATCATACAGAATAAACGTTCGAATAATGGCCCCTTGCAAGTCTCGCATTGCTCGGTTTGCAAGCCCCCTCGTCTGGCTGTTCCCTACTTTCCGGGCGTCGTCAATAATGTACCATATGTCTCCCCAGACACTCTGCGGAGATCCTGGCGACGAGTCTTCTGGACCAGTCGGCGGAGGACCGCGGCGAGCGGCGTCGCCGGCGCGAGCGCGAGCGCTCCGGCGAGCGGCCGCTGCCCGCCGCCTACATCGCGCTGTACCCGTATAAGCCGCAGAAACACGACGAGCTCGAGCTCAAGAAGGGAGGTCAGTGCGCTCACGCAACTGGACGCTTGATATTGCGGTGTCGTATCCACTGTTAACTTATACTCAGCGGCACAAAATTGGGATGTCCCAATTTTTGACAACATATAATAAATCGGAAACCATTTGGAGAAAACAGGCTTCGTGAAGCATTTTCAGAAATCAGGTTCCAAAAATGTGATAAACTGATTTAAATAAACAAAATAAAACTATTTGTCATGGTTCATTTAGGACCCTACACCGTGCTTGAATTATTGTCAAATTGTAATGCCACAGATTATGTTATGTACGACCTGAATTTTTCCAGGCAATGGTATGTGGCTGTCTCACTGTAACGTCATCCAGCGTATTAAGTAAAAAAATAAATACTTATCCAAATTCAAAATCAATGAAAATGGTATATTAAAATATCCTATTCTTTCCAAAAATAAGATAAAAACTATAGGTTATTTTTTTTGGTGCATCCCAATTGGCCCACTCTACGTATAAATTACCCATTACTGCATGGAGGGCCAGATTTTTTTACCGCTCAGTATATCTAAACAAATTTAAAGAGCAAATATTATTATTTGAGTACGTGTTTGTTTTTTATGCGGGACAGCTTAAAATAACTACGTGCCTAAATGAAAATATATATACCTGTAGAAAGCTATATCGGCGAGTAGCACCGGCTAATATTTATTCCGGAAAATTCGTATGTTGACACTGACTTTTAGATGTTATGGCATTTTTTTTAACGCATTTATGTCAGTTTTGCTCTTCAAAAGGCTGAAAAAATGCCCCTGAGAATTGCATTGTCTATGGGCCCCTACATCATTAATCCGGCCCTGGTTATATGTTTGTTTGTTTGTACCCAGGCATATACATAGTGACGGAGCGCTGCCGGGACGGCTGGTACAAGGGCCGGTCGGAGCGCTCGCAGCGCTGCGGTGTGTTCCCCGGAAACTACGTGGCGCGACCCAAACACGACAAGACTCAGGTACCGACAGACGACCATTAATGAACTAGAAACAGGGTCAATCAACATTTTAGTTTTGGTTTTATTGTTATTCTGTTACGTAGCTCAGGAGATATTGACACGGCCGAAGTTACAAAAATATGTATACACGACCTTAATGTTAAGTGCATAAACGACCTTAATATTTGTGAGTATGTCAAAGTCATTAAAATTCAACCCGTGAAATACGTTATTGAGTAGTAACTCCAATGGTCAACTGTGGTCTTCATCATCAGTTCCACATCACCAAATGATGATTTTCAAGAGTAAATGCACGAGTTGCTACTAAATATATCCAATTTACTATAGGTGTCCCTACAACATTTGAAGAGTTCCCTCGATTTAATTAAGATCCAATCATCAGATCCTGATTTGGTGCTTATGGGACCTAATTGAAGACATTCCTAGACGAACGCAAAAAAAAATTCAAATCGGTTCATAAATGACGGAGTTCTGAGGTAACTAACATTAAAAAAAAAAAATTACAACCTAATTGATAACCGCCTCCTTTTTTGAAGTCGGTTAAAAATTTCAAGGTAGTTTTATGTGACGATTGAAGTTTGTTTATTTTTGTGGGTAGTTTTTTGAGAAAAATAAAGTGGGTACTTGGGAAATTACAGTGACAAATTAAAAGGTTTATTTGGTTTGTTAGTCTAACATCTGGTAGATGGTGAACGGTTGCGTTGCTCTGAAGATGAGCTCTGGTTGAGTTCGAAACGCATCAGTGTAGTGTGGTGGTGGTGATAGATGGGTTTGTGTGTATTTGTGTGTGTTCTTACAGTGCAGGAACTGCATGAACACACATTTCTGAGTGACATGCTGACGGTACTTTTGCGACCTAAATATGCGTGCTTCTACGTCTGAGTCTAACGGGGAACTGAATGACCAATAACAACTACTTTATGCGTGTATGCCGTCTGTATTCTAAATTGCGCATGTGCGTAAATGCGGTGGTAGGGTGCGTCATTTTTAATTAGACAAGCTCTACGAGGAGCATAAATTGCTTAGCAACTGTGTTAAAATAATTAAACCCGTGAAATACTTGTTATTGAGTAGTACCTAACTCCGGTGGTCAACTGTGGTCTTCACTTGTCTTTATCATTAGTTCCACTTCATCAAATGATGATGTTCAGGAGCAAATGCACGAGTTACTACTTAATATATCCAAGTTAGGGCAGTCGCGCGAGCAGAGCGGTGGCGCGTAGTGTGCGTGTTGCGGCAGCCGCCGAGTCGCGTTCGCGTGCTCCTGAGAAGAAGGGCTACGAAATAGCCCGAAACATGTCGAGCTAAACTCGGATTAAGACGTGAGTTATCCGTTACAATATCATTTAATATGAGTGAGTCTCACGGTAGTCATGTTCAAAATATCCAAATTACCTTAGGTGTCCCTACAATATTTGAAGAGCTCCCTCGATATCCTTAGGATCCAATCATCAGATCCTGATTTTGTGCCTATGAGACTTAATTAAAGGTATTCCTAAACAAACGAAAAAAAAATAATTATCGGTTCATAAATGACGGAGTTCTGAGGTAACAGCCAAAAAATACAACGGAATTGATAACCTCCTCCTTTTCCTTTAAGTCGCTTAAAAAACGAGCTGTCATTATCAATATATGACACGTCATTGAAACGTTAGATGTAAGAAGTGATCCGTCTAAACGCCAGTTGTCTATATACAAACGTGCATCTGACATTGCATCACGCGAGCCAACCAATCCCTGCTTTGTTTCTGAATTTTAACCAATCAACAAGCACGTCTATTTGCAACCTTGAAATTGATTCGTATTTGAATCATAAGTCGTTTTGTTTTTAGGTATGGCCACTTTTTCTGTGGAATTTGTTCTGAGTTACGCTTCCTGACTTATTATTTGTTCGTTGGTGTGCACCCATATATGTAGGCATGTGTAGGTATTTATTTATTTATTTTTCATGTATTGCTTCGGTGAATTAAAAATTTCGGTGCTTTTATCTTTCCATTGTAATGTCTACTCTTGTTTCTTATGTCCTTTTAATCGTTCAAAGGTTAACTGGGAGAGATCCCTTTAAGGGATAAGTTCGCCTTTGTGCATCTCTTTCTCTTGTTAACAGTTATTTCTATATGTTTTATGTACAATAAAAAGTTACGTAAAATAATAACATAAAAACGTGATCTATCAATTAACACCAACTAAAGCAAAGAGCCATATTCTCATAACAATAATAAAGCCAGAGGCGGTATTGCTTAATGTTTCTGAATCTCACGATCGCAATCAAATGACAGTTTTTGTATGCGAAATCTGTCATTTGATTGCGATCGCGAGCGTCAGAAACATTAGGCAATACGGCCTCTGCACCAAGTTAATTCCAAGTTACCCTTCAGGGCCAAAGTGCCCCGACCTTACCCCGGGCTGACCTGTAAGCCATACTGATGAGCATAAATCGTTATCGCGGGAGCAAAAACAATTTGACAGAACTGACAGATTATGACAAATAAGTAATAACAGAAGTGACACTTACATCGAGCAACATTTTATGCCTACGAGTTCAAAATGTATTAACTTTATTTCTAACATCAGACCTCCATACCTGACTTGATTGATAGTACATACTTAAAAAGATAAATTAACTTTTCAGTCACTTTTCCTATTTGACACTGTCATTTATTAATTATTCATAATAATAATTGTGTTAACAACATAATTAAGGAAAAAAACGTGCGATGAATTTGTGGAGTTATGGATAAAGGATTATCCTGAATTACAGGTTCGCGATACAAAATTATATTGCTCTAAGTACAACGTTAGTTTGTGTCAAACAAAATCTTCTGTGGTAATTTGTAGGCTGAATATATCTGTTTTAATAAATAGACATTCTGTTGTATCTATTCTTTAACTGATTTGTTATTGCTCCCGCGATAACGATGTATGCTGATGAGTGTCGTGTTTCAGGTGGCGGCCCCGACGCCGGCGCCGGCGCCGGTCCCGGCTGCGCCCGCGCCGCCCGACGCGCCGCCGAGAGCCAACAGCCCGCTTAACGCACCAGGTAGACCATTATTATTTGGTTACACTAGAGCCGCTCAAAACGCGACGCGGCACCATTGTCCCCAAAGTCATTGCTTTGGAGATTTATGGCTGCTTGATTGATTCGCGCTTTCTGATCGAGATTATGGATGCAACGGTATATCGGATAACCCTGAAATATCGATATGTCGACACGAGATTTAAAAAAATCTAAATTCCTCCCTCAGCTTAGTTTTTTTAACAGCCTCAAATCTGAGAATACTTGCGAAGACGAGGCGGGGAGCTACTTTGAATTAAACCAGAGTAAACATTTACTCTCAACTTTTTCTCATTTGATGACGTGATGTACATACACCGATAATATACATATTATAGAAATCAACTCTGTATTATTATATTTTTTTAGCTCAACCTATGTCGTATCCTTGGAGTTCCGGTGCGCAAACGCAGCAGAACACGCCCAAATCAGAAGCAAAAGTAAGAACTACAAAATAACAATAGACTTCCACGACTTTTGATGTTATTTGTGTATCTGAGACTTTATTTGAAACGTATAATCAATCATTTTATTAAATTAATGAAAACGCTTAGTGTGAAACGGAAGAAAAACCTCTCGTTTTAGCCACATTTATTTTCAAATATACCTTCATTATTTCAAAAAATTCTTAGTGTGTTTTGCCAAGTCGGTAATTCTACTTGATCTCTAACTGTAGGTACACTCTCATTGGTCAGTTGCGCTTCGACGTTTTTAGAAGAAAGTCAATCTGACAGCAAAACTGCCAGTATTAAATTATCTAAATAGTATGCAACCTCGCTAAAAAGTTTAATTGGACATATAGACTAGGATTGTTTTTTTGGAATCTTTTTGTATTTTTCATTCAAACAAGCTGAGATGTGCATAGGGGAAATTCGTGTCTGTACCGTTGACCAGCAGTGGTGTAGCGGTATAGCACGCGGTACGGAATACCGAGGACCTGGGTTCGATTCCCAGTGCTGGTCTTATTTTTCTGGTTTTTCTGTGCATCTATATTTCAGTTTGTATTTTCAATATAGACTAGGTACAATAAAAAAGTGATTTAAAAACACAAACACAACCCGATTTAAAACACAATCGATTCAACTCGCGATTCTGAGAAGACTGTTTTGTGGTATTCAGTTATTTAATTAACACCTTGTATACGTATTTCCTTCCAGTCAAAAGACAAGAAGCCTGAGAAGTCCATATCAACGGGCGTGAGCCTGATGAAGCGTCTCGCTGCCATGAAGAAGTGCAAGTCTCCGCCGCCCGTCGGGTACAGCATGGACAATCCCGTGTTTGAGGACGCGCCGGGCTCCTCGCTGATGCTGCTGCCGGCTCAGCATCACCCTGTACACGTCAGGTAAGGTATAGAGGGTTGCCAGTTGGCAATACTGGCCAGTATTAATACTATTGAGTAGCTTAAGGGTCTCCCCAAACCTATTGACGCGAAATCGGCTTTAGCCCAGCAACAAACTCTTTATGTCCACGCAATAAGGGCCTGGACACATGTCGCCGGTACGGTGCCGTCTACGGTGTCACGGCGCGGCGCCGTCAAACGGCGTCGTGCCGAAACACGGTGCCGCGTACGGTGCCGTACACGGCGCCGCGAACGGCGTCGTACCACGGCGCGGTGCCGTGGTACGACGCCGTGCACGGTGCATCGCTTGGTAGTTTAACTAGTTTTCGTTTTGCTGCTGAACGCATAACACGCAAGTACAACCATCGGTTCAAATATACAAAACAGTTGTCGTTTTAAATATATACAAGTATACAGTTTTTGCCTTGACATGGACCAAGAAAAACGTATTCTCCTGCTCCTACTGCTAAGACGACGAATGAAGAAAAAACAGAAACGAAGATATTGGGTGAATCCATACATGTCTTTAATGAACCATGATGGAGGTCATTTTAAGAGAAAATATGAAGCACTGAAAATATGTGGGGATGACAAATTTTACGAGTATTTGAGAATGTCCATATCAACTTTTGAAGAACTGTTATCCAAGATAGCGAGTCGTATACAAAAGCAATACGTATTCAGAAAACCTGTTGAGCCTTTGGAAATGCTTGGATTAACTATAAGGTAAGAAATAAAATAATTAGTTATACATTGATTTGTTTATTTTTATCAAAGGAATAGTAATTTTCGTGATTGATCATGTTTTAAGAGAAGTCGTATTCGGATTCTTGTGTATCTGTGGAATTCGATAGAATCTGATCCAAATCTGGTGATGTTTCGCGGCGGCGATTTGTGCTTGACGTGGATGAATTATAAGTCGATTGATAGTTGGTAGCTTGTGCTTGATAATAATTACTATCGGATGTTGATGTCTGATACCCACTGTATGAGGGGCACGGTGGTGGATTAAAATCCGTTAAAATCTTTAAAACTCCACTTTGAAACATCAATGTCTGCTGGTCATTTAACTTGTTTAAAGACGGCAAAATAGCTTTAAAAAAATGACAGATGGCGATTTTCTGGAGCGGCTAATGTCTCAACAATTTTTCTCTCAAATTCATCGCAACTTGGTTTTCGTTTCCGCGTAACTGTACTTGTGGGTTGATATCGTGATCTTGTGTTTTGATTTTGAGATACTTCTTCTTCTTCTATACTAGAGTCAGTTAAATTTGGTGCATTTTTGTACAAAAACATGAGTTGTTTGTACAAATGATATTCTTTTATATATTTGGCACCAGCACCAGATTTCTTTGAAAGTTCCACCTTCTTCATATATTTCGTAAAATTATCTTTAACATTGGTCCATTTCTTTACTATTTCATTACCTGTAACAATCATAATAAAAAAAAGTTTGAAATAAAAAAAAACTAAAATGTAAAGTGTAATTATTTATGTTTCTTTTCCAGGTTTTTGGCAACGGGGAATTCATTTCGAGATATGGAATTCACAGATTATCGTGGAAAAACTACAATCGGGAAAATTGTACGAGAAGTTTGTCGTGCTATATGGGACATCCTTTTAAGTGAAAGCATGCTGAAAATATCCACAGAGCTAATGAAACAAATAGCTAAAGATTTTGACATAAAAACTAATTTCCCCAATTGCATGGGGGCATTGGATGGGAAGCATATTCGAATTTGCTGTCCTGCTCACAGTGGATCTCTTTTTTACAACTACAAAGGCTATAATTCTATAGTCTTGCTTGCATTGGTGGATTCTAAATATAGATTTGTATATGTCGATATAGGATCGTATGGAAAGGAATGTGATTCCACGATTTTTCACAATACAAAACTATACGAATTATTATTACAAAATCGACTGCCAGTACCAGCGTCAGAGCCTTTACCTGGGCTTGAAAAATCTGTTCCCTATGTTTTTATCGCTGATGAGGGCCTACCGTTAATGAACAATCTAATGCGTCCGTATCCAGGAAAACACCTGAGCTTAGAACAAAGAGTTTTCAACTATCGTTTGAGTCGAGCAAGAAGGTATGTCGAGTGTGCTTTCGGCATCTTCGCAAATAAATGGCGTGTATTTCACCGACCCTTAAATGTTCAATATAATTTTGCGACAGATATTATCAAAGCATGCTGTATTCTACACAATTTTGTTGTAGATCGAGATGGAATACGAAAGTCAGAGGAGTTATACATTGACGACTCCCTATTAAACATTCAACAAACAACGGATAATGTTTCCTTAACAAATCCAGTCAATATACGAGACGAATTCTGTAAATATTTCAACAGTGACGCCGGTGCTCTTAGTTGGCAACTAAGCAAAATATAACTGTGACAATGCATGGCCACTTACCCGCAAATTCTCTTACCCGCCTCTCTATAAAATATTAAAAAATCACAACTACCTACATCAAGAAAATTATAACCGATGCTAACTGGCTATTATTTCAAGACATCACATTTACATTTATTGTATTCACGTTATAATTCAGTTATAAAAAATAATATAAGTATACTAAAAATATATATATAAATAGTCTTACTTACCGATTTTTGTTTTTTCTTTTTTATCCTTTTCGTTGAAAGATGGAACAATATTTTGGCAGACGTCTTTCCAAGCTTCTGTTTTTAAAATTTTATTTTTATACTCCTCCTTCGTCTTGTCCCAAAGAACAGGACGAGCTTCCACTAAAGAAATTATAAAATCTACATCATAATCTTCAGCCATTTTTATGCACTATTTACTTGCGTGTTATGCGTTCAGCAGCAAAACGTAAACTAGTTAAACTACCAAGCGATGCACCGTGCACGGCGTCGTACACGGCACCGCGCCGTGGTACGACGCCGTTCGCGGCGCCGTGTACGGCACCGTACGCGGCACCGTGTTTCGGCACGACGCCGTTTGACGGCGCCGCGCCGTGACACCGTAGACGGCACCGTACCGGCGACATGTGTCCAGGCCCTAAGAGCGAAAAAGAAGTCGATCGACGCGAAACGACGCTTAGCGACGAGAAGACGTCTTTTTCGCTCTTATTGCGTGGACATAAAGCGTTTTTTGGTCGGCTTAAGCTGATTCCGCGTCGAAAGATTTGGGGAGACCCTAAGACATTCTGCATCACATGGTATATATAAGTCAGTGTTTTTTTTTTTGAGATACTGCCTTTTGGCTTTGGAGGGCAGAGTATGGGATAATACTTACTATATGGGCACTGTGACCGAAAGTGGGTCTTTGCCTCCAACACTAGACTACGCCATACTTTATGATCTAGCCTTGGTTAGTCTTGTGGTTTGATCTATGGCCATAGTTCCATTGAGGCCTTGTTAAATTTCCTTTTAAATACTTTTACAGAAGGATTATTATATACTGAGCGGCAAAAAATCTGGCCCTCAAATGTATGCAAAATCGGTAATTTTGTATGAAGGGTATTATCATCTTGGACCTATATACCTCCTACTGCTGGGTATGTGCTTCTGCTCATAATAAAATAACTTGGACTGTAGTTCCCACGCGGGCCCAGTGCGGATTGGAAACTTCACACACACCATTGAACTGTTTCGCAGTTGAATGCTGATTTTCTCGCCATGTTTTCGTTCACGGAAATTTAATCCTTTAAACTCTAAGTTAGTCTGTTAAGACTGGATTGAAGCACATATCCAGTAGTGGGAGGTATATAGGCCGAAGATGGTAATAATCCTTCTGTAAAAGTTTTTAAAAGGAAATTTAACAAGCTGATTTGTGATGTGAAACTGGTTTAGTAAGGCAACAGCAATCGTCTCTTGACTTCCTAGTTAATTTTAAGTGTTATTTTTTCAAGTTATATTAAATTCTAAAATAACCCCACATATCCAGTCCCCTTCATTCCACTAGTGGGCTTTTCACGTTTGTCCCCGTCCTAGCATTGTGTGCATTATGTTGGTAGCATGTTTATATGTTAACTTGGGTACAGTCAAACAAACTGAATAATGTATGTACCAGGGTGGTGGAACCTTTGTGCTACTAATGTCATGTTGGCATCCCATACTTTTGTCAAGGGAATTTAATTGATTATTAAAAGGTTCTGACCTGGTACATGAATCAGTTTGTTCGACTGTACTCACAGACAGCTGAGATTATGGCCGCTTAAAACTTACGAAGATATTAAATATTTGAACACGCCCTTACGCTTGCGTTGTCCACTTATTAAAAAAAAATCCTGACGCTATTTCAACACAATAAATAAGTAATATTATGTTTAAATATATACAAAACCTTGTGATAAAAGTCAGATATTCTTTGTTGTTGGATCCAATAGAAAGTTTGGACGTAGCTACAAAATTACAATTTTATCCTCACAAGCTTTCCTGACGTTTTCCTGACGTCAATAAATTTTGGATGTTTTATGCAGTTTATGCTTTATGATCTCGTATTAGTGTTCATAATTTCTTGACAAAGTGATTTCTTGACAATTTCATGACGGGACAACTTTTTGAGAAACTCTTGTATTGTGGCAATAAAGTTGCGTTTACATATTTTTGAACGTTTCAATTCTCTGATATTCAATAGAAATTTAACGCCAACTGATCAGCTATCTGTGGGTTTTTCAATGTGATTATGTGACTCTAATTTTACCTACTACAAAATGGAGACTAAAATATTAAAACTAATTGACGTCTTTAAAAATTAAATGCATTGTACTTATGAGTTTATTTAAGAATTCGTAAAATTGGAGTTACGTTATTTTACAGCAGTCATGTCAAACTAAGAACAACGTAGGCCAAAAGTACGGTGACCATAGACATACATACTGAAAATCTTGTTAATAAAATAGTACTTTTAAAGGACAAGCATATTCATTTCCAACATAAAAGTACGAACATTAATTTATTCGATTTAACATTCTCCCTTCCTCCTTGATAAGATGTCGTGAGATCGCAATGTTGTACAGATCTATTGAATAATGTTTTGCCATCGTATTTTGTCGGAAATGTTCGTTTTTATCTAGCTATCTCAACTAGCTTACTCAAGTTTACTAAAGCCAGATAAATACGAACTTTTCCGACAAAATACGATGGCAAAACATTATTCAATACATCTGTACTGTTTCTTGCGAAAAAATAAATAATCGTGATACATATTTTCCGAACCCCCCCAACCTTGCGTGAATTTACGTAACCCTTTCCAAGTGTGGTCCAACGGCTTGGCTGTTTTCAATTGACTTACATTTTTATGTGTTTTCGTTTGACATGGCTGTATCAGAGATTATATGTGTGTCTAATGGATTGCTTCGTACTAACCTAGCACATTGTCACATGTTTGTTTTGGATTCACATGTTGGTAACTGCCACAAGCCGATGATATAACAAAAAATATTTATTCGCATTAAATCTGAGTATCAGAACGCGGTTAATATACGATCGAGTATTTGTCGAACCAGAGTAAGACAATAATTATAGGACCTCATAATTCATGCCCTCGTGTAATTTGCCAAGTGTTCCTTTTGAAGTACGGAAATTTTAAGTTTTTTTTTTTCGATGAATCTTACTGTAATAGCTGAAATAAACAAATTAATTTGCACAAGCAAGTATTAACAATATTTGTATTCTAAACGAGCGTTTATATGACAGGGCAAAAAGGAGCTTTATATTATGACAAATTAAAAACAGAGCTAAATTGTGAAAAAACACGATATGCGTCAATGTAGCAATAAAATAGTAACTATACTAGAATAACAGGATCGACCACAGTATGATAATTAAACGTTTTTGTTAGCCCTTGTAGTAAAATCACTGTAAGAACTAATTTATAAAAAAAAAAAACTAGTATTATACAGTCAGTTTGTCGCTAACAAGATTGCGTTAATGTAGCATTAAAATCCTACGAGTAACATAGGCAATAACATTCGTCAGGAGAGAGATTTCCCTTGTGTTAAACAACGGTGTTTTTTTTTTCGAGTTCGCATAATTATGCGTCATAATAATGTTTGTGATAATGTGTTGTTGGTCATAACTCTTTTTTTCTGAATCCATTAATTGTTCATATATAAAACAAACTTAACCTACAGTTTTCTACAGGATGACCATTTAAAATTTCTGAAAAATTACGGTTTCAGCCGAAAAAAAATTATGAGTAACAAAAATTCTGACAAACATTACGATATAACTTTCAACAATTATGCGACTAGATACGCACAGTTTTTTTTTTTAACATCATAAAATAGTTGAAACTTGAAACAATAGTGGAGGTGGGCAATCGATAGCATTGATGTAATATTGTCGGGTTGTGGCGCGGGTGCGGGCAGGTCGGGCTCGTGTCCGTCGCAGCTGCTGCGCGCGCTGCCGGCCAGCGCCACCGCCGGCGACCGCGCCAGGCACAAGGACCGCCTCGCGCAGCTCGACTCACGGCTCAGGTAGGGCCTCCCCAGAGGGACATCATCACATTTTGTCGTAACCCTTAATAAGGTAGAGGTTACATTGAGTTGGAAACTGAACCTTATTAATTTCTTGATACGTCACAATTTCCATTGTAGTTATTGAAAATACGACTAGCTTTAAAAATATTCTTTGTCAGGTATGTATTCGATAGCTGCTTTTGATTCTGTGATAGTATGCTCTAATAAATGGGGCCTTATTAAGGGTTAAACTGCATTGTTATGACATATTGTTATGTTATGTGTTTTGTTTGGCTTCGTTTTATTGTTCTGCAATCATTCCCGTATCCTTGTTTGCACTTACTAATTTACACATCATTTGCATAGACATCAGCATCCTCTAATTAATTAAATAAATAAATAAAATGCAGTTTAATTTTAATTTTACTTCTACAAGTTTTATATACCAACAGAGATTTCTTCCCTCGAAGCGTAACCGATTTTGACCAATATTTGATTTTCGCGTAAAATATTGCGTATGTGTTTTTTTTATGTCGATTAATTTATTAAATTGTATAGAAACGGAACATACAAACCAAGCTTTTTTGTTGACTGACAAGCGTATAATATAAAGCAGGTATCACAAAATGACTCCAGAGTATTTCTCAGCCATTGGGTAAGCAAGTTCAGCCCCCTTCTGGTCTTGTGAAAGTATTTCATGAATTTTTGATTGAAATTGAGAAAGAAAAAATCTCATAATAGCTCCTAGTTTGTACCATAATAAAATATCAAATTCAAATTTGACAAAAAAAATAACTATGAAATTAAACCATATTAAACTAACTATTACAATAATGACCATAGCTCAATAGGGATGTTGACTCCACCAATCAGCTGACGTACTTTTTATGAGCTGTCAAAGCACAATTCTCCCATAGAGTTTGAATGGAAATAGCAACTTATGACGTCACTTGTTCGCACACTCAATCAACTATTTATTTGTTTTAAAGCAACAAAAAATCTAATTTTGCAGTTAATCGAAAATTAATCTGGTTTTCAGGGCTAAAATAAAGCGTTTTTTTAACTGGAGTCGTGTCTTCGAATTATTTTTTAATGGTGTCAACTTCCCTATTGAACTTATTGATCGGAGTGTCCTGTTGACGTGCCATTTCGTCTAGCTTTTTATATTCCGTGGTTCAGAGTAACGCTTCGATGACGTGACATCATCTTGAATTTTATCGGTAAAAGAAATAACAGGTGCATTTACGTACTGGACTAAATATTCTGGATTCGTTTTGTATTGCCGTATATTAGTCAGAATCGTTTACGCTTAGGCTCCGTACACATTCTGCGGTTTTAGCGCGCCGTCCCTCTTCAATGTACCGCTTGAGAAAGAGATGGCGCTCTCAAACGCGCGGCTAACCGCATAGTGGGTACAAACAAAGATTTAAAGGGTGTAAACCGTGCGGTTAATGTACCCCCGGGTACTTGCCGACCCGGAATGTACGATAAATAATGCGCGACCTGTTAATTCAATGTGAACAAATGTTGAATGTGGACTCGTTGAACAGTAGAGTGAACGACGGGCCGTGGCAGTCGCAGCATCGGAAGTCGCAGTCGCTGGATGTGACGGGGACAAGGCGCGACAGGCACCACTCGCAACCGGTCAAAGAGAGGTATTGTGTTATGTTATGAACATCACAATTATTCCTAACGCTTATGACTATTTCTCAAAAAGTTGTCCATTTTTAAATTTTTCAGTTGTCCACTTATTTAAAAAAAAAATGTATATCCTGTCGCTATTTCACCACAAAAAATAAGTCATATTGTTTTTAAATATATACAAAACATTGTGGTAAAAGTGATAAAAAGTCAGATAATCTTTGTTGTTGGATCCAATAGAAAGTTTTGATGTACGAGTCTTATCTTATGCTTAGGGGCCCTTGCGGATACACTTCGACCCGTAGGGATCTTTTGTGTAACTGATGTACGAGTAGTTACATAGTTACGATTTTTTCCTCACAAGATTTCGTGACGTTTTCCTTACGTCAAGAAATTTTGGATGCTTTATGTAGTTTATGTTTTATGATCTCGTCTTTAGGGTTAATAATTTCTTGACAAAACTGATTTCTTGTCAATTTCATGACGGGACAACTTTTTGAAAAATACTCTTGTGGGTATTTGACATTTAATAAATAATTCCAAAACTGTATTAAGTGCTTTATGGGTTAATCAAATTTTTAGTGCAGCTTGTTGCCATGGTAACGTCTCCTGAGTTCTTATTGTATGTTCTTATTTTATGGGGTACAAATCCACTAAAAGTTGGGAGTTGTAACAGTTTTAAGGCAATTACTTCATGGCTCATCTAAGCGCGCTTATAGCATAAATTGCAAACATTTTTCTAAGAGATTGTGGGCCAATCATCAATTTTACCGACACTTTGGGCGTCTCCTGCGTTACCAAAATTGTCTCTGGCGTTACCAAAAAATCGTACTTCCAACAAGATATTTCACGGTTTAATAGGTTGAACTTACGTAGTGTGGGGACTGTAACTTGGTAAGAGCTTAGGTAATGGGGATCTACGCGCGTGACTTTAAACTCATATCAATTAAACAAGGTTATTCTTCCGCTGTTTTAGATTTATTGTAGAACTTGGTAGAACTTATAAATACTTACATTTACATAGATAGTTCCAGCCGCTCAGGCTGTCGGGAGCAATCTGTCCTCCGGCATGTATACCGCTGTCAATCGTTTTAAAGTCAAATTCTAGAAACATACAATATAAAAATACTACCATTATTACCACCTGCCAGCGGTAATCAGCCTAGTCCCTACATTAGGATGGCATGTATATGTTTACTTACAAAAATCTTCAATTGTTTGAAAAATTTCGCGGACAGATTAGTGTCGGTAAAAAAGTTGATTGGCCTTTGTATCACTAAAGTCTCCTGAGTTACGAGACAGAATACGAACACATAAATTATCTTAATAAAAGTTTATTGACCCTTATTTTCGCCTTGAAAAGTGATAACTCAGATTATTTTTAAGTATCTAATTGTAAAATTTACAGCCATTTATTTAATTTTACAAGTTTATCTTAAGATCTCTTTAGTTAAATGTTCATTGATCAAAATTTCATTGATGAAATCACTGAATAGGCAACTGAATTTGCGAATTAGCGAAGTCACAGTTATTTTTTTTTTTTTTGTTTTCTATTGAATATAACTACGTGTGGTTTTTTAAACCAATGCCAAAGCCGTAGTAGCCTCGTGGTTTAACCTGTGGCCTCTCAATCAGAGGGTCGTGGGTTGGAGCCTAGGGTCACACTTCTGAATTTTTCTAATTTTATATGCAGCATTTGAAATTTATCATGAGCTTTATGATGATGGAAAAACATCGCAAAGATACCATCCTTTAATGATGTGCGTGTTCAAATTCGCACTTGGCCTACGTGGAATCTACGGCCCAAGCTATCTAATTCTAAGAGGAGGTCTGTGTCCTATAGTGGGTGATGACTGATGAGTTATTAAATTTTGATCACAACAAATTCTCTTCCAGATTCCGCTGTATAGTTCCCTATCCCCCAAACTCAGAGTACGAGCTGGAACTCAAAGTGGACGATATAGTGATAGTATCAAAGAAGCGTGGCGACGGCTGGTACAAAGGCACCCTCCAACGGACGGGGAGGACCGGTCTGTTCCCGGCCTCGTTCGTGCAGAGTTGCCCGCGGGACTGACCTCGGCCGACGCCCAGCCGGTTCGGGACGCTCTTCTAGCATCTTCGTGAAGCCCAGTTCAAGGACATGTACAGCGCAGTGCTTAGTATAAAAATACATTATGAAGGTGTGAAAAAAGGTTGGTACAAGACGAGTGGGGCTGTGGCAAGCTTGTGGCGGTATAAAGCGACCATAGGTATAATGGTAAGAGGAATAGAAATATGCGAGCTAAAAGCGCTTTAGCGTTGGAACTTTGCTTACTTTTGCTGACAAGAGGGAGGAAATTACTGGCACTTGAGGTATCCCATCTTAGGCCTCTAGGTTGGCAATGCATCTGCAATAACAGGGGTATTGCAGATGTTTATGGGCGGTGGTGATCTCTTACCATCAGGAGACCCACTTGCTCGTTTGCCAACCAGTCGAATAAAAAAATAAAATAAAAAAAAGGATGATACAGGTTGCCTCTTCTGACCATGGGCTTTAAATGTAATGTTCGATAACTTAGAGAGCTACTTTTGTTCTGCGACTTTTTTTTCATACAGATTTAATATAATTTTTAATATATGCAATACAATACTAAATTGACAACACATTGATAAATGTTTATCTTATGGATAATATGTCAATTTATTTGAAGGCCCCCGTAGGAAGGAAATTTTGCCTTTGTACCATGAGACAGTGATTACACCGCCATGTCCGGTACACTGATTTAACGATTATATCTAAATTCAAGTTATTTATGTTACAAAACAAAAGCAGCTTGGTTATGTGAGTAGAATCGAACCAAGTATTTAAAGCCCCATGGTCGGAGGCTCAGCCTGTAACAAGGCCGGGAGTAAGTTGTTGAAAAAATTAATTATTGCAGAGATTATGCTAAAAAAAAGATTATTTCAGTGACAAGCACCTTGATTTAGTAAATTCTATCAAAACACGAAAAAAAATAGGTGCATCCAGACGCAGCAAAAGAAAAAAAAAACAGTTACATATGCCAGTTACAATGTTTCTATTCCTCTTAGAACATCTGTGAAAGCAACATTCGGGAATCATATTTTTCCTAATACGGTATTTGACTATTTTGTATATGTTTTATAAATTAAAACTACACAATGCCTGTTATCGAATAGATAAACAATTTTTAAGCTAACTTTACAAATAACAAAGTTATAAAGGTTTGAAATTCAAGATTAGACAGAGAAAGACATACTGGCATGTGACGTCACACGCCAGTACCGCCATACTTGCTGCATAGAGAAAAGCGTTTGAGAAAGAGACAGGTATATTGTATAGATTTTTCAAAAAATCACTTTAAATCCAATTTTCAACCGATTTAAATTTTCTCTTCGCTAAACACTATCTGTATATCTATATTTTCATAATAATATTAGGATATGGCAAAATCAGGAGTTGTCAAATACCGTATTGTATATACTAATACAAATTATTTTGCTGATCTGCGAGCACGTGACAGACAGCTACGTCAGTCGGCACATATATATTTATCCAAAAACGGGTCGTACGTTTCTTTGTATGATGGGCCGTAGGTTTAAAACAAGGTCTAGTTCGGCTCCGTTTTACAGAAAACTGAGTTCTAATGACAACTATGAATAAATAACTGTGACGTATTTGAACACTACTGTCGAATGTATGATCAAACGTGTATGACGTCATACGTGATTGATTCAAAGAAAATGTAGTTTAGTGGGTATGGCACGACACAAGGGTCGTAATTACAAAGCTAAGGTGCCCCTTTGAATAATAAATGGACATACAGCGTGCAACTATCAGATAACCATTTATTAAGTAATTTAAATTATACCGCGACCGTGCACCGGCAAGCGCAGCGTAGGACGTCCACCAACGAGATGGACGGATGACCTGGTTAAAGCTGTGGTTTCACGCATGCAAGCCAAGCTTGATCAAGGGTAGAGTTAACAGCAGAGATTTATCTGAAATAAAAAATGTTCGTTCATCAAGATAGAGATTCATAAAGGATTAAGGTTACACTCATTAGAACCACCCGGCACCCGACCAGCACCGCTTCGACTTTCGGCGTCCACTCGTTGTCGACAGGTGGTCCACAGGCGGTCGCGAGAGTGAGACGATCCGGTGACGGTACGGAGTTGATGTAGTGAGCGCATGCCCATACAAATCCATATGAAGAATAATAACCGCTCGAGGCGAGACGGTGCTGATCGGGTGCCTTTGGTTTCAGTGAATTTCGGCGTTAAAAAATCAAAAGCGAAACATACATTGAGGGTAATTCTTGTGTGCACAAGTTGTAGACGTCCCACAGTCTCAGAATGAAATATACTTATAAAGGAAGGTTCCCCTAGGAAGGTAGCCTAGTCGCGATAAGCTAGCTACTTATAAGTGCGAGTGAATATTAGTAAATATTCCGGAAAGCTTCGTTGCTAGTTGTTATCGAATGACCCCTTTGCAAGGTTTGATCATCAATACCAACAGTAGGATGTAAGCGTGCGTAAATAAAGCTCATTTTTGTATGGACAAAGCAGGGAGATACGTCGTTAAGTGTGAGCTGCACAAGCCGATTGAATGTGATTGAGTATGATCTGATTTTGTAAATCGAAATCTTAATTTAATTACAGTTAGGGTTAAAATGAAATTTTAATGTTTAAGGGAGATTAATAAGGTTTTTTAAAATTGAATGAATGTTTTATAAGAATTATATGTGTAAGAGGATTTGAATTGACTAGTCTTGTCAAAAATAACATCGAAGCACGAAACGTTAGTACATAGAAATGCAATAAAAGGCCACTATAAAATTTTGATAACCTGTATTTTTTTAAATCGCCACAGTGTTTTTGATCCCAATTGTTTTGACTGAATGCTACTGCCGATGTCTTCTGTATGATATTTCTAGAACGGCCATTGTTTTCTTCATGAACTTCTCTTGTACGGCAATAGGCATAGAAAAAACTATGTGGGCCAAAGACGAGTCCAGAGTAATGTATTTTTGTAATGAAACAAGATGGAGTCCCGTTGACACTTCGGTGTTAATGTTATTGTAGTCCGCTTATTTGTAATAAAATATCACGGATAAATTAAGTGATGTTTCTCGGCTAGATTCACACATCATCCATGTGTTATAATTATGTCGTTGCTGTAAGCTCTTTGAAAGCTACAATATATTGTTACATTATATGCAAAAGTGAATAGGTATTATTTTTTTTACGTTTTGAACTTTGCGTTCCATAATGAAGTTCAATAAATCGTGTTGTCAAATCGAATACTTATAATTTTATATAAAAAAAAAACAGAAAATTACAGAAATATGATCTTTTAATGATACTAAATTTAGCATATAGAAAGAGCGAAATAAAAGGATCGAGGCAGTAGAAACAAAGCGACTGTCTCGAATGCTACAAAAATTAATCCCAACGTTGTCATATGTTGTAAAAAAGAAAGATTTGTCATAGTGTAATGATATCAACTAGTAAAGTACCTCAGCAACACGGCTGTCTCGACAAGGCAACGGTGCGGGGCAGGATCCCTCACCCCCCAGCGCTAATTTAAAACCCCAGTCTGTCTCACATACAGTCCATGCAAGTATCGGCCGATTGCAAGCAGTTACCTCCGACTAAGGGGCTGTTTCACCACCCATTGATTAATTTTATATGACGAATAAATGTGATACCGTCTCCGTCTATTCCAGGGTTTCGCAAAGTGGGGTACGCGAACCCCTAGGGGTTCGCCATTCGACGGCAGGGGGTTCGCGACAAGATTTACATAATGGTCGCGTGATGACTGGCAGGCAAGTGCGGCACACATGGTGGCGCGCGCGCGACTGATTTCGTCGTTCAACAGTCAATTTTATTGTTTTCTTTGGGAGGTTAGGGGTGGGGGCGGATTTAATTAGTTAAGGGGTTCGCTGTCACCTGGAAACTTTAACAGGGGTACGTGGAGCCGAAAGTTTGAGAAACCCTGGTCTATTCGAAAAAAACAAACAGAGACGGCATCACATTTAATTTTATCCGTCAAATAAATTTTATCAATGGATGGTGAAACATGGGGTAAAAGTTCCATAAGACGATATAACGCTATATTATGTAGATTTAATGAGAGTGAAATACATAGGAGGCATTGCTAACACGAATGTGTATGGTAATGCATTGTTATTCGTATCATTTGTGTGACTAGCCGATTAACAATAAGTACATAGATTTATAATTGCATAGGTATATTTTTCAATATTTAAACTACCTATATTCTTATAACTTAGGGTAGGCGTTTTATTTCAGTTCGTAATATTTTAGTTATGTTTTATTTTTTATTAAACATACTCTCGGTTGAATTTACTATTTTATCGAGTAAGTTGGATACGCTTATTATTTTAAATACATTACGTTTTATTTCTAGGACCCACTGCCATATTGAACTTTTGTTGCAAAGTTGTGTTTGCATTTCAGTTGTTTTATACATAATTGTTAAGGCATTATCCCGATTAGTATGTATAATGATAATTATAAAGTAAGATAAATATTTAGCGTACAATTACTCAGGTTTATTTATATACTTTGATAAATTTATATTATAAACTAAATTTTTACGTTGAACTATTCGTTAATTAAATTTTAACGGTATTGAGACTGTATAAAACAATCTTTGTTTATAAGGATTATTTAAATAGTTAAATTTTAATAACAGTATAAATTTTTAGCGAAAATATGTAATGTCGTTTAGATATTTTTTGCGTATTCCTAGGTAATTTTAAGATTTTTGAGTGATATCACAGTTGATAGCGCCCTTAGCGTTCCGTGGTTTCCGATATTGGATTATTGCCAATTCGATGTTGAAATTTTGTAGTGTTATACACTCGAACCGTTTCTACTGTATATTTTAGCCGCTCCGAAATTCCATATCTCATCCTTGTCTCTCACTTTCGAGCCGTGGTTGTGTAAAAAAGATAGGTTTGAAGCTTCTAATTCCGTACTAAAAACATCGTAATCTTTAGAAACAGTCCGCTCAATTAAAGCTGGTTATTGATTTATATAATTAGTGTTTATTGAAAATTATTAATGTCTTCTCTATGGTCTACTCTAAGGAAATGTTAAGTCGAATTTTCGTAGACAAATTTTATAAAGGTCAGTTCGCTTATGGAGAGCTAATTAGTTTTTAAGTCTACTTAACCTAAGTTGCGACCCAAGTGATGAAATTTTGATACCTATATTTAACACCTATTTTGATTTTGTGCTTTTTTATTTCTTGCCATTTTTTCTAACTTAAAGGCATTTGAGTTGAGGTGAACGATTACACACTATTTTATTTACTGATTGCCAAAAAGGTACAGAATTAGTGAATGTATTTTTTTAGTAATATACCAGACTACATACATACACTATATATTGTACGCTTTTGTTCCTTATTAAACGAAAAATGAAGTACAAGACAATTATAATTTACACTTTTTTTTTTATGTAGTGTTACATTATCTTACATAATAGATTAGAATATACGTATTATCCCAAAACACATCCAGCATTGTTAGAAAATAACTAAAGGAAAATTAAAGTACAGTTTTAGAAAACATAAAACAAATATTTAAAATGTAAACGAAATATTTGAATCGATTTATTTTGATTAAAGTAAACATAAATAATAAATGGACTATTTTTATATGACATCATTACAACTGTTTTCACAAAGAAAGAGTTACTTACTGCTATAATTGCAATCAGTAACATATAAACAGTAACATGTAGACATCGCATTTCGTGACATGTGCATTTTTTCCCATGTTGTCACGAATAAATATACTGAGCGACAAAAAATCTGGCCCTCTAATGTATGCAGGAATAAGTAATTTTGTATGGAGAGTGGGCCAAATTTTGTGCTGCTGAGTATATTTACTTTCTTTCCAAAACGGTGCGTGTGTGACATTCAATTCACTTTAATTCAAAGACCTTTTAATATAGAACTTGGCGCTCTCCACATGTGTACTCTCCTAGGCATATTAGTCTTGTCACAAAAAAGAACTGATTTATTTTTAAAGCGTATTTATTTGAGATCCTAATTTTTTTTGTATATCTTTGTGTAACCTAATGATAATCCACAACGAAACTGAGATGTATTTTTTAAAAGTGTGTTTATTTTTTGCGTTTTTATCGATGTTTTAGGGCCTACGCTAGCTGGCGCGGGTGCACTGCGCGGGCGCACGCCTGTTGCCGCGGGTGCAGGTACAAACCAGTGCAGTTAGCGCTTCTCATACTATTTTTCAACAAAGCATCCACCAGCTCCGTGCAAACCGCGTCAGCCAGCGTACGCCCTTCTTGACAACGTTGATGTAGGATTTGGATGGCGCAGGAACAGTAGTAGTTACTATTCTACTATTCGTAGACTCATCCATTTCGTATGTTCTAGACAGATGATACAGACATGGCTGCCGCCTATGCTTTCTGAGTTTAGTTGGGAGTTTATAAAACGAGCCTTAACTGAACACGAAACCACGACAATTTATTTGATAATCGAAACGTAAATGCTTTGATGGAACGAGAATCTGATAACAAGAATAGGTAATTTGTTTTGTTCTTTTGATTTTTTTATTCCCTCTTATTCAACATTAAGCATAGGCGGTGTTATGTTGCTGTAGTGTCCCTGTCCCATTCTCGTACACTTGAGTATAAAAAGGTTCCATGTAACATTTTCAAGTATTTGTCATTAGAGTATTCTAAAACATACTACTGAGTTGATACTCCGTTGACGCCTTCTCAGTTGGAACCTTTGTATTCTCGGGCAATGTGCTGTCAAATAGTCGCCGATAGATGGCGCAAGTGTATGGACAGATTTTTATTTTTATTTTTGTCGAGTTTCTTTCGCTTCTACTTAAATTAAGAAAATCATATCGAAGAGTTGATTAGGTAATTTTGAAATGAAATAAAGATTTCTTCTTAAATTTGTGTTTAATTTTGTTTTTCGTATCCTTGAAGGATTTTATCAATGGATTTATACAAACAAATAGTAAGAGACGTTGGTTTTGCTTGCTTGTATTATAATAAATTGCAAGTTTAGCGTTGACTATGAGATCCTAATTAATTTTTACATCCAATAGGTATAACTCTTATTGTTAAACGCTTCCTTGTCCCGAAGCAATGTACCGCGTTCTTTTGATACGTCCCCATAGTAATGATAAAGTATGTTAAGTCCCAATGTATTTATATATTATATATATATTATTAGTTATCTAAATGTGGTTCAAGAATAAAAATAATATTATGTTTTTTTTAACTAGCTTATAAATGCAAAATATAAGCTAGCAAATATAATGTACCTAATACGTTAAAAAATATATTATTTATCGAAAGAACAACTGCATTATTACATCAAAGTCAAAATATCTGTATTCAATTTAGGCTAAAATAAGCACTTATGAATGTCAAAAAAAAATCTACCACCGGTTCTGAAAAACCTCTGTTGAGAAGAATCCGGCAAGAAACTCAACGAGGTATATTTTTTTAACAGTTTTACAATATTTATGTATGTATGTAAACTCTTTATTGTAGAAAATAAACAAAACACAATTGACAAACTTTGATATACTTGTACAAAGGCGGACTTATCCCTTTAAGGGATCTCTACCAGTCAACCTTTGAGTAGATGAGAGGAGCAATCGGTTAGGGTCCGACAAAGAGTGAGTTTAAGAGAAAAAAAAAATTGCGGAAGCTAAAGAGGAAAAACCTCTGTTGAGAAGAATCTGGCAAGAAACTCAACGAGGTATATTTTTTGTTAAAAAGTTTTATTTAGTTAACATTTTTTAATAATAAAGAATTAAAGTAAGTAAATAATTTTTACCTCAAATAAATTGCGGAGACAATGCAAAAAGAATCTCTCCGGCGGGGAATCGAACCCCGGTCTCCCGCGTGACAGGCGGGGATACTTACCACTATACTACCGAAGACTTAGACGAGGCGTTGAAATTTAGCAACCAGTTTATCTAATCCTTTGAAACAAAACCAGTAAAAATGAGTTAAGCCGCATTCACATTTTATCTGTCATGTTATGTTGTATTGTGACACTCGTGACGCATCAGAACGGTATAGGCAGAGTCATTCACGATGACGCGTGCCGTGGTTCTTATTACAATGTCATTTAGGGCTGTTTCACCACTAGTCGACCAACGTGTCAGATAAAAGTAATGCCGTCTTGTTTATTCGGACAAAACAAACAGAGACGGCATCACTGATATCCGTCAGTTATAGTTAGTCTGTCGACTAACTACTATTGGTGAACTGGCCTGTCTAATTTTGACAAAATCACGCGTCTTCGTGGATGGCACTATATCGGTTTCATTTATTTTATATGGTTGCGTCTTTGGGTTGCGTTCACTTATCTGATGCAGTGTATTGTGACGGCTTGTGTTGTATCGCATCAAAGCTATATATATAGAGAGAGAGAGAGAGAAAAACACAACACGACAGATAAATGTGAATAAGGCTGAATTTTATTATCAAAGACAATACAACCGCTGGTTTACTGCTTCGTGTTCCAAAACCAATGTTCTTCAACTTCGGGTTACAAAGTTGCATTAGGTATTCAAGCAGTCAGTCAAAACTTAGCTCAGACTTATTTAAATGAAAGTAGGTAGGTACTTATCTGACAGAAACGTCGTGTGTTACTGAAAAAATAAAAACATAAAGTGAGCACTATCCTCACACTTTCCAAAAATCGAAAGTAGCTGCGGCCAAATTTCTAAGACCTATATTGCTAAGTACAAAGGCTTGATAATAGATTATAGACTAGTCATTTTCTGAACAATTTCACAAGGATTAAGTCGATAAGTCTTTCAATTTTCAATGGCGTGAGTAATTGTATAGATCTATTGTTCCAAGTTTGATTAAAGCTTATTGTTTATTGTGTACGATTTTGGCACAATATCTTTTAATAACTCCTATTCCAACCCCGCGACTTCATCTGTACAGGACTAGCAAATGCCCGCTCCAGGTTTTGCTCTCGATGGAACGGTGGAATGCTGGTGTGGGGAGGGGCTCCAAATCTCTCCAGGCATGAGTTAGGCCTGGGGACTGAAGTCCGATGGAAGAGCATGGAAACTTGTATAATATAAGTAAACATTATACAAATCAATGCACGTACAAAGAGCTACTGGCGATATACCTGCGCAAGTGCGCAGTGTGCGAAATAGGTACGGAACAAATTGGCGGCGGAGCAGTGGGGGACGCGGGACGGGGCGTAAGAGCGCGCGCGCAGCGGTCACGTCAATGGCTGTCAACTTGACAGATGTGCAAACGTATCCCCTCCACTAGCCACCCAGAGCTCTTTTTACGTGCGTTGACTTGTACTAACATTTTCCCGCGGCTTCGCCCGCGTGGAATTCGGTTATCGCGCGCTGTTCCCTCGGGAACTTTGCATTTTTTCGGGATAATATGTAGCCTATGTCACTCTGGCCCATTTATAAACTATCTGTATGCCAAAAATCACGTCGATCCGTCGCTCTGTTTCGACGTGAGAGACGGACAAACATACGAACATACAAACTGCAAATGAACATACAAAAAGCAATGGATGCGTCAGAGTTGAGAAACTTCGATAGCGCCATGGAAAAAATGCACAGTTCCCGAGGGAACAGCGCGCGATAACCACGCGGGCAAAAGCTAGTTATAATATAAGTAAGCGTAACAAACAAACATTCCCATTTATAAAAGGTAGGTACCTATTACTTAGGTGGATTTAGAAACAGTTCAAACAACGTGGTTCAATCAAGCTGCGTCTGCCTTTATTCGACCTTTTTCGTAAATTGGAGTGATTTCGCTAAGAGCGTTTTCACACTACCTGTCCGATTCGATATCGGTATCGGACGACGATACAATATCGGGGCAAGTAAAATGTATAAATATGGATGTATAGACACCGATATGTTGGCACCATCGGAGTGGGCTGTTGGACGATAATGTTATGTGCGTTACGCGTGTATCTAAATTGTCTCTGTACATGTGCGCAGAGCCCGACGTGTGGCGGCCATTTTGAGCCAGCCGTATCGGAACGATTTTGTCGGAAATATGTGACAACAGCATATGAAGGGTCCACGGAAAGAACATGTCTAGTCACCTTTTTTTAAAATTGATATTTTAATCTCAAAATGTAGAGCTCACAAAGTATGACTTACCACTGAATTAAATAATCTGAAAACAATATAAAATGTACCGTGTGGTGTCGGTCAAGAATTGCACCACCCCTCTCTTCCGTGGGTGTCGTAAGAGGCGACTAAGGGATAAACCGGAGGATGGGCAGCAGCGTCCTCCGCGAACTATCGGATATAACTGCGGTCGCCAACCCGCCTGCCAAGCGTGGCGACTAAGGCATTTTCCCCCCAAGGTACAAGATATAAAAACTAATGAATCCACACAATCAGCCCAGACCCCTAGTCCCCGGCGGCCCTGCTATTCCTGGCTCCGGTAGCGGCCATGGTAACGGCGGGCAGGGGGTGCTATAGTTAATCACCGGCAGAGGCCCGGCTACCAAAAACGACAACCTTTGGCCCTGGCAACATATAACTGCCGAACGCTGCGGACCGATGAAAGGATACTGGAACTGGAGGAAGAATTGAGCAGGTTACGATGGGGAATCATAGGGTTATCAGAAGTCCGTAGAGAGGGGGAGGACACGATAACTCTTAAGTCCGGTAACTTGCTCTATTTCCGGGAGGGCGAACACCAGTCCCAGGGAGGTGTCGGGTTTATCGTCCACAGGTCCCTCGTGAACAAAATGGTGAAGATCGATAGTGTGTCGAATAGGGTAGCTCTGTTTTTTCCTTTTATTCATGAATGACGCAACTTGCATATTTAGTTCAAGGTCAAAAATTGAAAACTATTTAACCCTAATAACTCCGCATGATATTTAGGCTATGTATTAGGATATTGTCCAGAGCCATGCATAGTCCAAAACTACTTTACGGTTGTTAAAAAGGAGCTTTAACCCGAAGCGGGCAAACCAGACATTGAAGAACATGAGAGTGGGGAATTTGGAGTGTACAACAGGAATAAAACGAGCCACCTAACCCGGGCGTTTTATAGCCACCCGAGCCGTCGAGGGAAAATGGGTTTAATGCTGATGAAAGTCTACAAAACGTGGCATAGGAAGTGGACAGGATGACCACTACCATGAGTTTACGAGTGACCGTAGATAGCGACGGTTATCATGTCGATCGAAAAAGCACATATCTCAATGATTTACTCCGTGATCAGTGCGTTTAAAACCGGAGTGATCACCGTCATGGTACGAGGCTCTTGAATTCCAGTTCAAGTTGAAAGGTTCGACTGATGAAATTAACGCTCCGCCCAGATTTCTTGTGAAAACCCCAGAAATTTCAGAGAACTTTCCCAATCTTTTCGAACTTCCTAGGTTGCGAGTGGACGATTACAACGACGGGTTTTGGAAGCTTCCATTATGGTCGGGTCTAAGTTCTTCAAGACAGCCGTACTTAAGCCAAAAGGCTTTCGGATTCCACCTTATCATGGAGGTGAGGCGTTTGATATATTTTGCTGGATTTTACTATTGTACAATGTACCTAATCGATGCTTAAATAGGGGTCGATAAACGAGAGACAAACAAGCCCGGAAAAGCCACGTGACGTCTACGACGTAGAAGTTTGGAGCGTTTTTGTTTACATTTGATGCTAATAAACATGTTTACGCGCAAACATATAAACAGAAGCCTGTGGAGGTATATTGCAAGAGCCGGGGGATATTAACAGTCGCATAAAGCGGAGGTTTTTCAAGCATGAGAGCTTGAACTGTAGCGGTGTAAATCGATTCGAATATCAAAATTCTTGAAGTTCAAGGAAGTTGGAGCCTCCTTAGACTACATCAGTCAGCTATAACGACAACCCGAACACCTGTCGAAAATCTAGCTAAAGACCCGAGTGGGACTCGCGCACGAAGGGCTCCGACCATTATACAACTTTAGACATAATAGGCAAAAAAATCAGCCTGTACGAGATTAGTATGGCCCTTAAGCATTTTTAGTATTTGTTGTTATAGCGCATTGATGTATAATCTGTGAAAATTTGAACTATGTAGCTATCACGGTTCGTGAGACACAGCGTGGCGACAGACAGACAGACGGACGGACAGTGGAGGCTTAGTGATAGGGGCCCGTTTTTACCCTTTAGGTAGGAACCGTGACGGAACCTAAAAAAACAATCGTTTAGTTTCCTTTCTTCAAAAAATGGTTTAACATCAATGCTGATTAGAACATAGACCCGTCTGCTACTTCTTTAGCCATGTTTACTACTATTTTTAGGTGTCGATCACAAACCGTTAGAGCAGGCTTGACGATTCCAGCCTAATAAAACAAGCCCTTCCGAAAAGGCATAGTGACGTGACCACATGACATATGTGCGGCAGGTATACAGAAGATTAAGAGTATAACACTCACCCTTTGCCTAACATTTATGGATTAAGAAAGTATTTCGGTTGAAGGTGCTTGGGTGTAAACTGCAGGGCGGGGGATTTCAAGTTGATGCTATTTTTCCATTGAAGTGTTGAAGTGCTGGAAAACGCCTACTATAAAAATATTAGCATTACAGGCTCAGACACGAAGGCTGTTCCTCTGAGCGGGGAGTCATGACAAGGAGTGTGATCTCTCCGCAACTGTTCACTCGCTGCATTGGAGGACGTTCAAGGCCGCGGACTCGCGAAAGGACGAGGCTCAACATTACATGGCGAGTCTTCCACTATCTTCCGACCGCCCGCCGACTTTCGGCGTCATCGCTGTCGACAGGTGGACCTCGGTGGATCGCCGCTGACGAGTAACTTTGATGAATTGGCCTAAAATCAACTATGGACGGACGAAACTCATGTCTAATGTATCTTGTACCAAAGCGTGATTGTCGGAAACTCTGCGCTCGAAGTGAGAGACGGACAATGTATACCTGGACATACGTACTTAGCAAGGTGCGTCAAGTTGAGAAACTTCGATAGCGCCATGGAAAAATGACTCCCGAGGGAACAGCGCGCGATAAATTCGTAGGCAAAAGCGTTAAATATAAGTAAGCGTAACAAACAAACATTCTTTATAAAAGAGTACCTATTACCAGGTGGATTTAGAAACAGTTCAAACAACGTGGTTCAATCAAGCTGCGTCTGCCTTTATTCGACCTTTTTCGTAAATTGGAGTGTAAAGTTTCTAAAGAGAGGGCTTTGCTCGCGTTTCACTGTCCGATTCGATATCGGGACGACGATACAATATCGGGGCAAGTAAAACTACTTAGATGTATAGCCCGAAGATGTTGGCAACTAAAGTGAGTGGGCGAGGCAAATTGCGCGCAGTACATGTGCCGATGGCCCGACGTGTTATCCAATGGCGCCAGCTACCGGAACGATTTTGTCGGTATGGCCAACAGCATATGAGCGTCGACGGAAAGATCATGACATCGCCTTGGACGGAAAGAACATGTCTAGTCTGAGTGTAGAGCTCACAAAGTATGTCAGCACTGAACGACTTTCCACTGAAATAATGATATAAAATGTATTTTTTAATCTTTTTAAATAAATGGTAACCATAGTAATTGTTCGTGATGACTAGCTTTCAAACCGCTATAACTCAAAAAGTTGCTTAGTTGACTAGACACGTTATTTCCGTGGACCCTTCATATGTTGTCGGCTATATCGGATCGGATAATGTGAAAAGGCTCTAAGGCTCACGTGTTGTTAATCCATGTCAATTATCCTTTATAGCTTGCGTAAAGGACAATGCCTCCGGAAGGTTGCTTTACCTTTGAACTGGAAGCGAGGGTTACCGCCCTAAACGTTAGTAAACTAGTTAGACAAAAGCTTCAGCTCAGTAATGAAATTAAATATTACATTACTTAGCTAGCAAAAGCTAAGGAGTGCGAGTGGGCTTAAACAATAGTAGATTGTTCAACAAGGGACTAAAACAAGCCATAATGACACGAAATATTTAACTACCCGAGCAGAGCGAGGGTGGCTATAGTTCGAGTGGCATTATGGTTGTTTAGTCTCGCGTTAAGCACTCTTCTTTTCACTTTGAATGCGAGGAAAAAAACAATGTTTTGTTCAAAATTACAATATCACTTTGAAAACGTATGCTCGACTAATGAACAAAATTAGTACAAAACTCAAATAGCAAAACAATATTTGTAGCTCTGTTTTTTCTTTTCTTTTATTGTTTATGAAGTGACGCTTTAAAAGCTTGCACATTTAGCCAACAGTGTCAAAATTGAAAACTATTTTAAAACTAATTGGACTATGCATAATATTTATGCACAGTTGTCATTTTGAGGTTATTTACACGCCTAAAAATCCTCCATTCACAAACACCGTGTTGGCTGTTTCGAGGTTTCCAGCGTAAATTAAAAAAAAAACTTTAATCCCTAGAGAATAAAAAGGAGCTTTAGTCCCGACATGCAGAGACTTAAGTAACATTGTAAGAGCATGCGAAGTGAAATAGTAGATTGTACAACAAGAGCATAAAACGAGCCATTTAACCCGAGGCGTTCATATAGCCACCCGAGCCGTCGAGGGGAAAATGGGTTTAATGCTGATGAAAGTCTACAAACACATGTGGTTCACCTAGTGGCAAGTCATTTCCAGTACCACTACCATGAGTTTACAGTGACCGTACTCGATAGCGACGGCGTAAATTATTTGTATGGAGAATTGCACAGCGCCTCTACAAATAATTTACGCGTAAACTCATGGTAGCTCAGCACCGTCGATCGAGTCACGATCGGGACTGCTCGTGCGTTGGCGGCCTTGCAAGTAGCGGCGGTACCTACTGATGTGCCAAAGGAAACTTTCCAAAATTGCCGAGTTTTTCATACTTATAGGTAGAAAAATTTCGGAAACTACTCACAATTTTGGGGATTGAAACTTTCCATTTCTTAAATTAAAACTTCCTATATTTCTTGTGAAAATTTCCAGAAATTTCAGAGAACTTTTCCAACTTTTTGGAAACTTTCCGCAACTTGCACATCTGTAGCGGTATCTAACCTACACGCCTTTTAAGATTAACATTATGTCGTAGCATTTTTTTCTCGCAGCCGATTTAAGGCTGGGGTTTTTCCTATTAAGCGTACCTATATCAGTGTGCGAGTTGGCCTTTGGATATATTTACTGCTGGATTTTACTATTGTACAATGTACCTAATCGATGCTTAAATAGGGGTCGATAAACGAGAGACAAACAAGCCCGGAAAAGCCACGTGACGTCTACGACGTAGAAGTTTGGAGCGTTTTTGTTTACATTTGATGCTAATAAACATGTTTACGCGCAAACATATAAACAGAAGCCTGTGGAGGTATATTGCAAGAGCCGGGGGGATATTAACAGTCGCATAAAGCGGAGGTTTTCGCTCAGAATGAGAGCTTGAACTGTAGCGGTGTAAATCGATTCGAATATCAAAATTCTTGAAGTAAAATTCAAGATTAAAACGAAGCCTCCTTAGACTATATCAGTCAGCCATAATTAAAATGTCTTAGCGTTCCGAGGTCCTAAAATTAAAAAAAAACCGCCCAAGTTCGAGTGGGACTCGCGCACGAAGGGCTCCGACCATTATACAACTTTAGACATTAGCAAAAAACGGCAAAAAAATCATGTTGTTGTATGGGAGCCCCCTTAAATATTTATTTTATTCTGTTTTTAGTATTTGTTGTTAGCTATCACGGTTCGTGAGACACAGCGTGGCGACAGATAGACAGACAGACGGACGGACAGTGGAGGCTTAGTGATAGGGGCCCGTTTTTACCCTTTAGGTACGGAACCGTGACGGAACCCTAAAAAAACAATCGTTTAGTTTCCTTTCTCATTAACATTCAATGGTTTAACATCGAAATCGTCTGCTATTAGACGTTTAGTTTTTGTTTTGCTACTTTTTTTCTATATTACTGGTGTGCGATTTATTATGTTAGAGTCGCCTTTAAATCGAGTTAGGTGCAGTTTTTAAATAACAATGACCTAATAAAATAAACATTACATGAGAGCACGATCAAGATCGATATTTGTGGACGTGAATTATGAAATATGAATAAACAAAATCGTATAATTAATTATGTTTCAAACACACGTCACCTCTAACAATACCGTAATATTTATTGCAAGAAATGTATGTTCGGTGTGAAGGTGCTGCGTGGGCGTAAACTGCATGGGCGGGGGATTTCAACTGCAGATGCTATTTTTCCATTGCAAAGTTTTGAGGTGCCTTCTTATAGGAGTGAAGTTTTAGTTATAAAAATATTAGCATTACCTACCTGCTCCGACACCCAGGCTGTTTCCACCAGAGATGGAGAGGAATGTGTTTTTCATGAACCAATGAAAACGCTTCATTTACCTACCTAGCCTCGCTCAGCTCAGCTCCCACGCGACGACGTCACGACGCCGCGGGGCGTCGCGAGACAGTACGGGGAGCGTGCCAAACATACAGCCTTGGTCACAGCTCATTAGAGCCACCCGGCTCCCGACCAGCACCGCCTCGACTTTCGGCGTCCACTCGTTGTCTACAGGTGGTCCACGGGTGGACGCCGCGTTGACGAGTGGACCTCGCGTGATCCACGAATTTCCTAGTAGTCAGTCATTATGGAGCGGAACGATAACTTTTTCTGTATGTCTGTCTGTAGCTTCACGCTTAAACCGCTAAAGCGATTTGGATGATTGGTATGGAAACTTGAAGCGCTGGGAGAGATTCGACACTTAACCCGGAAATTGTATATTATACATATCGTACTTACGAGGTTAATTCTAATCTAAATTGTATTTATTAAAAGCATTTTGACACAACTGAACTACGTTAAACACTAAATTGTTTTTATTTTTCATGCAAGTGGCCAATACTTATTCATGTAGCCTTTACATCGACTCTAGCAGAGCAAAACACGTGTAACCAGCCTTTATAATTATAATTAAGAATCTAGTTAGGTACATTCCTACGAGTAAATATTAAAAGCAGAATAATAAAAATGCGAATCAAGCTACGAACTTCCGCGTCAGAGACTTATATTTTTAGTCGGCCTTGCAACGCCATTTCCCTGTTAGGTGATCGACCACAAAACGTTGTCTATAAAAACTACTTAGATCGTATTCCACTAAGGGCCTTATCACACTAGCGATTTGCGGGCGAGTTGAAAGCGAGGCAAGTGCGCAGCAAGTTAGCTGCGTATAGTGCCGAAGACGCCCTATTTTTATTGTATGTACGAGAAGTCTACAATATGGCGTTTTTGGCGCTATACGCAGTGAACTCGCTGAGCGCTCGCCTTGCTTTCAACTCGCCCGCAAATCGCTAGTGTGATAAGGCCCTAAGTTAAGATTATGAAGTAAGTACTAGTATTTTGCCCATCTCAACCTCCTTCACCACATCTACGACTTTCGCCTTTTGTCTGATCCACTCGTTTCTTTTCCGATGTACATGTGTTATGCTAAGCATAGGTACTCAATTTGTTGAGAGGATGAGATTTAAACCCGATCTCGTGGGAATATTGGTGTGTTATTCTACACATCAAATTTCGTCCAAATCCATCCATCATTAGTGTGAAATGAGTAACAAACATACACATACCTACTCACAAACTTTCGCAGATAGTTGGATTAATTATATTAAGTATATGAATATGAATACGGCCTCTGGACCGACGATAGCCGGTGGATGCAGAGGGGCCACTACGAAACTCGCAAATCGAAGTTCGTATCGTGCCGTCCCTTTCACTTGCGTATTAAATGACAAGCGTCAGCGAGAGGGCAACATACGAAGTTCGAGTTTTGCACTTCGTGGTACAGGGCCATGGTAGCAGTTCATTGAGGGCCCTGAGGATTTTGTTCAACATTGGACGTCGATGATGGATATTTCTTCCGACTGATGATGACGATGTCTGCTAAATTAAAAAAAAAACTTAAGGTTTCATGCTGGTCCAGCAGGCACGAAACTCGATACAATGAGGGCTATCGTTTTTTGTCTCACTAGATGGCGCACTGTTGCGTGAGGTTTTTAAGTATGGCTTTCAAAGTCTATTATTACGGGCGTAAAAACAAATTTTAGATTAAAATCATATTTAAAACACCTTAAAATCGTACCATAAAAATATCGAGCATGCCACAGTGTTGCATAGTCCCCGTTTTGTTCGGAAAAAAGGGAGGACAAAGGTTTCCGAATGACAAAACTGTCTCAAAACACAGACATTCATTGCCCCGGAACGCATATTTGCCATAATTAATTTCAGATATTGCAAAATATTCACAAAATTATTCTAATTATAAATAAACCCGCGTAGCTCACCCAAAAACTATGAGATTTGACATTTCGGAGACCTCACGCTACACTAGCGCCTCTAGTGGCGAATTCATTCGCGATAGCCCTCATTGAACACGAGAGCGAGAGGGACTGCACGACACGAATTTCGAGTTTCGTAGTAGCCCTGCTGCTGGGCCGGGCGAGTTCATTGTGTCAGCGCAGGGATCGATAGCCAGCCGGCAAGGTGAATGCCGCTCGCAAGGACGATAGGGAGGTGATACAGTTCCCGTCTAAAACATCGATAATTCTGCATTACAACAAATTAATTATAGCGATACAGCTCCCGTCATATACGATACTAACGCTATGTCTAGTAAAATTTCACCTGACAAGTAGCCCTCATAGCAATATTTGCAATAGTACAATGAACCTTAAGAGTGGTAAGTAAGGAATAACGAACGAGTCCCGAAGTCGAAGACTGAGAGCTTTAATGAAGCGATCTTTGTGATTCCAGTACCGCCCGTGCGACATACAATGTTTTTAATCACATTTGCGAGTAAAGTTGCATATTTCTACGACGAAAAATATTATTTATATTTTATACAGTCGATCATACAATACAGTACAGTCAGGACATTCACCGCTAACGAAGCTAGAAAAAGAGAGTGTAATTTCAAAATCTCAAATAAGTAATAACCACTTTCACTCATCATGTCGGACATATCGGAGAACCAATCCGTCTTTAATGATTACCAATAATAATAAGTGCTTATGCTCTACCCATACTTGTTGGCTTGATCATGATCATCTAAAAGCCTCCATACTAACCGCACGGGTTACATACTCGTACGACATTACATACTATAAAAGACATTAAAATTTCTAAAAATCTTGCCATTTGAATATATACTTACTTACACTATTTGTGAATGTTTTGACGATCATCTTTTTTAGGGTTCCGGAGCCAAAATGGCAAAAACGGAACCCTTATAATTTCGTCAAGTCCGTCTGTATGTCTGTCCGTCCGTCCGTATGTCACAGACATTTTACTCGAAACTACAAACAAGATGTATATCAATGAAATTTTGAGTACAGGTCTTGTCAAAGCCGCTATTTAGTTTTGTAGTTAAATTACAAAAAAATATTAATAGGGGGGGCACTCCATACACGTAAAAGAAATTGTAAAAAAAAAATAACTCGCATCAACGTGTGGCACATAGTTCGACAGCTCCTTACTATCTTTTGAAAAGATAGTAAGGTTTCTCAAAAACTTTTTTGATTCAGTGAAAATTACCGGAAATAATCGCTCCCAAAGTAGCAAAAATTGTGTCCCTCCCTCTATCTTGTAATGTAAACCGTTTGTCTGTAATGTAAAGCAAAATGCTTGATGTAAGTAGCGTGACAGGCGACGTCAGTTGTGTTCTAGGATGGCGTACATTGATAGCAGTATTTAATTTGTATGAAAAAAAAAGGGAAATTCAAAGACTCCATTATTTTTAAAAGTCGCTGAACTTGTTCAGTTTGACGAGGGCGATCTATGTTTTAATTTTTTGCTCGTATACAGGCCACACCCGGTATAATTGTTATTTTTTTACTATTTTTTGCTAGCTTTAACAGATAATGTTTTTTTTTTAATTACATTCTGCTTTTTTAGCAATGCTGATCTTTCCGAAAGCGCTGGTAATGTAGGTATAAAGGTCTAACTTGTAAAAGAGCCTTGAAGCCTACTTATCGACAACTGTTTACCAGTGGCACAACACTAGAACAATAAGTCTTTTACGAGACTGTCTGTTACCGATTTATAAGAAACCTAATAAGGAGTTGTGCAATTTGTTTTTAATCTGTTTAGCTTAGCTTTAGCAAATAACATCAGGGACTTCGTTGAGCATGGACGAAACGTTGTCATAACGAGACGATTGCTTGTTAGTGTTTGCTTGTGGGATCGATTCTTTAATTTACACAACATCCCCGAGGGAGAGAGGTGTTGAAGGAAAATGTACATCAAATTTTCTTGAAAAAATTATAGGCGATCTTTGTAAAGAAAACGTTAGTTCTCTGTATAGTTTGTGCAGTAAAGAACGTCCTTTTGCAAGCCTACGACACTCGAAACTCGTAGTTCGTGTCGTGCGGTCCCTCTGACACTTATACTATTTAATACGAGAGCGAGAGGGACCGCACAACACGAACTTCGAGTTTCGACTTTCGTAGTAGCCCTGCTGCTGGTCATGTGTGTGTGTTCGAAAAACATGAGTAGCGACAGACATATTATACTTTCTAATAATTATGTTACTTATGTGGATGATTACATTGGCTTGCGAAGGGCGATGCGGCGTTCGTTAAGCTAAAGGTCAAGTATATACTATTCGAGGCATCGGCGACATAAAACATAAAATACCATAATAACGCTGTGGGGGATGATTGTAATTATGTATAAAGGTCAGGTGTTCGAGGCATGTTATTTAACTCAATCATCTCATCATCTTTCCAAAGAACTGGGATGTAAGGTAAATGCTCCAGCCTCCAGGGCTCGACTTACTAATTCCCAATATGCCACTGATATCACCTCTATTGCTAAACACAAAATTAAAGATGGCAACTACTTGACGACCGGGGGTAAATAGTCGAGCGTTTTGATCGGTCGGTTAAAAAAACGTCATTACCATCTTACGTTTATTAGCACAACGGAAGAGGTCAAGTCGCAAGAATTTTAGTTACGCTACATTTAGGGGCTGTTTCACCATCCATTGATTAGTGTTAACCGACGGTTATATGTGATGCCGTCTCCGCCTATTCGAACAAAACAAATAGAGACGGCTTCACACCTAACCGCCAGTTAACACTAATCAATGGATGGTGAAACAGCCCCTTAGCATCGGTAGTGTCTAGTTTTCATAAAAAAATATCCTGATCATCATCTGTCTTATCTTAATAATGTTAAAATTTGTCAAATGGTAATGACGAAAAAAACGCCGTAAAAACGCTGAAACCCCTTATAGCCCAGTGCAGTGGTTAGAGAACCTGACTGCGAAGCTTGAGGTCCCGGATCCGATCCTCGGTCGGTGCAAATTTGTATGAAAATATATGAATTTAACCAAGTATGCATCCGTCATTCACGTACGTCTATTTAAATATGTTTATTCGTTGCCAGTTACCTTCCTACACATAACAACAAGCTTTGGTTTACTATGGGAATATGTAAGTCAAAATTGGTGTCAAGTGTCCCGTGATATTATTTATTTATTTATCCAACCTTATTTTTATTTAGTTTTCTATCTGGCCAGGTGCTTACGTGACTGAAAAACTAGAAAGACTATGTGTAAATATATCATTACTTACCTACTTCAGTAAAGTTGTATCCAGATATTATTAAGCACCTCCGACATTTATAATTCCGACCCTGAATTAGAATAATAATGTTAGAAGAGCGGATGGGAGCTCAAAGCCGTAATACAACAATGGACGATTTTTTACGATATATTCGAATAATAAGTTTCTTTTGTCAGATGTTTAAGATGCACCAAAATTGCAGCTGTCAGACATACAAGCAGACGAGAAACTGAATCACGTAAGTATAGTGGAACCTTTGTGCTACTATGTCATATAGCACCATAACTATGAATGATCATAACAATAACATTCATGTGATTCATGTGTACGCCGTCCGTAATTTACTCATGTGCGGTGCGGAACTGCGGATTATACAAGCTCTAATTCCTGTAAAATTAAAATAAAGCAGTGCAGTGTGCTACGTGACAATTTTTCTTTTATGATGAGAGAGGAAAACGAGAAGCGGGTCGTCAGCCAACAGATCAAGTCAATTAGAGGCACTATGGTTTGTTACCGGCCTTTTAAGTTTTATGATTCCTATCCAAATGCATTTTGGCTTGTACGATGCAATGCACTTGAGTTGAGTCATAGTGATATTTAACATAATAAGTATAACACTTTATGTACCTATGTTTAAAAATTAATTGGAATATTTTAGCCAGTAAGTTAGTGCTAGTTACGAGATATTCTAGTTTTTCGCTCTAGACGAGCTATCATGTACTTAACCTAAAATGTGTTTTGTTTAATTTGGGACGGTGTCGCGGTAAAGCTTTCAAATTTTCTTTTATACGAAATGTCCAATCCTTAGGTGCAGAAGGTCAATTCAGGACTATTTTTATTGTAGTTTCGTTAGAATCTGATTTTGAATCTAAAGTAACTAGATAATCTAAATGAATCAATTTACTTTATTATGAGGCTTTTTACTACTGGGCTGGGTTTTTAAAAGGGCTGGCAGGCGGCAGCTATCTATCACAACGGTATTGCCTTAAATTGCCTACATGCATTTTGGGTACCTTTTTTTAGTATTAAATTTTTAAATAGGTACCTATTTAGTTTATTTCAAGTTTGCTGCATAATTAAAAATTAAAAGTTTTAAGTTAATATTACTGTGATTTTACAAATGCTGATGTAATTATATCTTTGAAGGCGAATTAAAAAAAATATATCGTCGACGGTTAACGTGAACGAATGGAGGGGATCGAAGAAGGGGTTAAAAGGTTAATTAATCTAACCAGTCACTGTGTTCTTCTCCCGTAGTGTTTTGTTTCTTACTAAATGGGACTAGTTTTCCGTTGAACTGAATATGAATAAGAATTGAATATAAATCTCACTAGTATTATAAATGTGAAATCCTGACTAGTATTCATCATCCCAGCCTATATACGTCCCACTGCAGGGAACAGGCCTCCTCTCGGAATGACAGGGCTTGGGCAGTAGTTCCCACGCGGGCCCAGTGCGGATTGGGAACTTCACATACACCGTTGAATTGCTTCACGGGTTTGTTGTGCAGGTTTCCTCACGATATTTTCCTTCACCGTAAAGCTCGTGGTAAATTTCAAATGTAAAATCCGCACATGAATTTCGAAAAACTCAGAGGTGCGAGCCGGGATACTAGTATTAAATATGCGAAATTATGTCTGTCTGTTAGCATTACACCAAATAAATCTATTCTATTACCACCTCGCTTAAACCGCTGAACCGATTAGATGAAATATGGTATAGATAGTTTGAGTCCCGGGGAATGACAGCTATTGACAACTGCTATTTGTAGTATAATTATAAACACTATAAGGGATGTAACGTTTTTGACGTCTGTACAACCGCCTGTCTCAACACGTGTGTATATTTATATAATTGCAAGCAACTGCGCCGGTAACCGAGTATGTAGCATTTAACAAAAGGGCAGGCGTCCCACGTGGCTCGTTGGCGCTTCGTTCCCATGGAAGGAGCCATTGTGCTCGTTCGTTTGTCGACCATTGTTGTCCACGGGTTGCGCTAAAGCCAAGTTTACAGCAAGAAATGTATATTTTTAGAAGGCTTATCGTTCAAAATTTAACTGAGAGTTGTGTTTTTGAGATTTTTCTAGGTCATAAATTATTGTTTATTCTACACTCTTTACTGCAATGTAAAATCTTGAAAAATATTCACAATTTACTTTAGTGACCTAAACAATATACCCTGTAGAACGTACTTACACGTTAGGTAGAGTGACATTGATTTTAGCTGAATTTTTATGAAAATATTTATCCAGGAACTAACCGGGATGATGGGTTCCACTTTTAAGTATTTTGTTGGTAAGTGATGCGTTTTACTTAGTAATATTTAATAACGGCTTGACCGATGATAAGTTTTACTAATACTTAAGTATGTAATTATAAAGAATTTTACTCGTACTAATCGCAAATAAAACAGTCTTGTAAAATTGAGTGTTGAAGTCAAAGTCAAAGTTATCTTTATTCAATGGCTATATTATGAATGTCATATACCACCGGTTCTCTAGAAGAATCCGGCAAGAAACTCAACGAGGTTATTTTTTTGAATTTACAGGTTATTAAACACAAGTATTACACAATTTATTTTTAACAAGTAGGTATTTGTTGCGGAAATTATTAAACATCCCTGTATGATATACATTAACTTTATAATATTTGATATTTAATGTCGAAATAGATCTGAATTTTTATCCGTTTCATATATATTTTTTGGAATTTTATTATAAGTATGCAATTTCTTTGGTTTTAGCTCTGTAAGATGGAACTTTAAGCTAGTAGTTAAAAACATAAAGTGACGGCAGATTCGTACTTTTTATGTTTTATGGTTAGTTATGCTGGCTATGCATTGTAAGTGTACTTAATAGCGTAATGTAAATCAACCAGGTAAAAAAAAAACAATTACCTCTAACAGAGCAGTATAGTTTAGTAATGCACAGCATTGTAATTAGGAATTTATTTCTAAGTTCAACTTATCTATACACGTTACTACTCGTTACGACTTGTATATGCTAGAGCAGAGGTTCCTAAACTTTTTTCTCATAGACCACTTTCAGTTTTACTGTTTTCGGTTTACCCCCTGCTGCTACATTTCTGCTATATTTCTCATCCACCCCATCTTTTCAAACGTGGATTCCCGTGGACCCACCTGGTCCACCTGGACCACTTTGGGAACCACTGTGCTAGGGTAACGTGAGCTATCTTTAGTTTTTGACCTACAGTGTTTTTGAAAGATCCAATGCTATTATCAAGTAATGTATTTGCTAATGTGTACTGTATTTCTTTGATTAAATGCATCATTTTTGTTAATTTCGGCAATGAATATAATGCTATGTAAGTATCTTGTTATTCACGTGCATACATGAAGTGCGAATAGTTAGATGCATGACTTGATGACAGTCGTTATTGTCTACGAAAGTCAGCTCAGCAATGACTATAATAGATGTATGAAAGTGTTAAACAATGGCTTATTTGTTGTTTAGTTGACTATTTGTAAATAAATTTGATTAATATTGACAATGTAATGAGGCGAAAAATTACTCACTAGGTACGCTTAATTATTTGATTTGCAGAATTATCCGGGAAGAAACCATATGCGTCAAACTAATTGTTTAATCATTAATCCGTCGATTATGTTAACATTTTAACACTGACAAATTTTGTTTGCGTATTTTTTGATATTTTGAGTATTTCTGATGTACTGAACCAAGCTGAAAGTTCGTTCACAGATACAAAGTAGCATTATTCCAGATTAACTTAAGCTACATAATATATTTTATGTACAAATCATGATATTATAATTTATTAGCTAATTAGTAAAAATCCACACTGATGATTTAGGATACATAAACCTGTAATGACAGTTGTGTGTATGTAATAAAAAAATATATATTTTTATTTTATTTACATATATTTATATAATAATACTGCCAACGATGGTTAGAGGGAAATTTTCTTTGGTTCAAAAATATTACGGAGTTTACCAGTTAACTAGCACTGGAACTCAAGAGTTAGTTAAAATTTTGTTTGTTTGTTTGTTTATACTCTTTATTGTACAAAAAGAAATACAAAAAGGTTACATAAAAAAGTAAAGTGTTAAGTACAAAGGCGGACTTATCCCTGCAGGGATCTCTGCCAGTCAACCTTTGAGTGGTAGAGGAGCAATAAAAAAAACAAGGATCGACAAATAGAGCAAAACATTTGAATAAATATAAATGCATATGTAAATTTTATTTAAATCTTGTCTTGTATGCAAATAGGAAGATTTTTAAGGCTCGGTATTTTAAAAAGATACATAAACGAAATCCTACACGATCACTCGGAAGTCTGCTTGGAGACTCTGTCACAGCTAATTTGTTCCGAATCCACTAGACCGTCTAAAATTAAGCTTGATAGCCAGCATTTCCGTGGCTCAAACGCAGACTAATAACAAACAAACAAAATTAAAAGATTGGGTCAATCTTGGGTCAGTTTTGTTAATAAAAAAAACTATTTGCTTTAACTTGTCGTACTTAATCGATATTTTAAGTTAGGCTGGCTAAGTATAATTTATCTGAAAAAAAAAACACTGCGGAAACCTGTAAAGTAAATTTGCATTGCTGCCGGGTTAAAAATTAACGTTTGACCTCATCATGTGCCATCTGCACCATATACCTACTGTAATCTTTGATCCGCACAATAACCGCCAAACCTCCCAGCGGCTCAGTGAATGCAACTAACGATCTCGGACGAAAACCCCCGAACCACCGTCGGCTCCCTGAGGTTATAAATAAGAGGCGCTCGGGAAACAACTTCAGTCCGTTCTAGTCTGCCAGCTGGAAAACGTGTGTCGCGCACAAACTCGCCGCTAACGATAACATTAAAGCCAAACAATATTGTTATGTGAATTGTGAGTTGTTGAATTCAAAACAGTGAAATGCCGACAGACATTATGTCGGGTTCTTGCCGCACGGAGCGGTTCGGTCAGAGTTTTAGCAAAAAATCTTGCGATGCCGAGGTGAAGTCCGGCTTTGTAGTGCTCAGTGGGCTCGGAAGGATACGACAGGACGTCCGAGTTGTCGTTTACAGGACATCTTTGGAACATTTCGCCGTTATATACCCGAGGAAACGATTATCGAAACCTATTGGAGTTGTTAACTTGAGGAACACATCAGTTGAACGTGCGGGGTCTGAAATGGGGTTAGTCATTAGGCAAAAGGGCTATGACAACACCATATCCGCCAAGTTCCTATGCGCTGAACGAGATGTAGACTCGTGGATCACAGCGTTCACGACAAGATCATCGCCGTCTTGCCAGCATCAAACGAGCCTTCCGGTCCTTGTGGAGGCGGAGGAGACATACGAAAATTGAAGACTCGACGACTAAGAAAACTGCGTTGATTGTTGCGAATTTCTAATTTGGATGCCGCTGCGGCGGCAGACCAAATCGTGCCAGTTGCATCACGAAAACACCGATTATCCAATGGATATTTATTTACGGTTTTTGCGACTGATAATGTTTAGCGCTAAGTGTGAATTCGTCAGACGCGAGATCGAGGTTATGTTTGTTTTGCAATGAGATTGAAAAAAGTGAAAGCTCGTTTTTTGCGGGCGTACGAAAGTGCCAGTTGTCAGTAATTATGGCATATACCTGTGCTGTGTACATACAGCCAGGCCTGTGACTGAGTCACTCGACAGCGAACAGTCACAATGGGCCGTACCCGTACCAATAGATTTCTCTTTTGTAACATTTGGCAACAAAGAGCATTTTACTACGATTCTGTAGTGTTGAAATAATATTCTTGTACTTAACTAACATTTATAGCTCATTACCTAGGTACATTTGTAGATTCCTTTTGATGAATTAATAAATAGTAGATTTTATCAACGAGCTTAATACCTATCTACACTTTGAGCAACATGTTCGAGACTGTAACTATACAATTGAAGTCTATTTTTTGTAGATTTTTAAACAGTGGTTCAATACTAGCTTATATGACGTTTGCCAAAGTCTTAAGAATTTAGTCAATCATCTTTAGAAGTTATACACCTAGTTTGTTTGTTACTTAAGTACGTAAGAAGTAAATTTTTCAGTTTTTTAAATTAATTCACATTTAAATTGATACGATTTAGACAACAATAGCTAAGTACTTAAATGTCGTAAATTACGGTTTTCGAAGATTTTGTTGTCAATTTCATTGTTTGTTTCTGTGTTTAAGAGGATATAATATCATACATTAAAATGTTTTTCTAACACCACACAGTGATCATTATTAAATACCGGTACACTTTTGTGTTAAGTACTTAATCATGAAATTATGATCGCACAAGACGTAGGTACGTATAATTGTTACAAAATTTTGCCATAGACGTATATTTAAATCATGAAAAGAATCTTTTGCAAATCACGATTGTACTATTCAAAAATCTTCCAATCTAACCATGAGGACAACACATAATAAAATGACTAAGGTACTTATACGATTTTCAGTCTTCATGGATGATGTAGGACGTAGGTATTGTAGCGTAGGAATTCGAAGTCAAAATGGTAGATGTAGTTTTTTAATTATTATGCCTGAAAATCGTAGAAGTAATGTGAAATAATTTTTATGCGGCCGGTCTAATTTTTAAAGGTGTCAAAATCTTCTTACAATTATTAGTATGGTTTCAGTCACTTCACTTTTAGTAATTTATTGGGTTTTGAACAGTTATTAATGTGTATTTTATTTAACCTTTAACCAAAGAGTAAGATGGAGAAATGCATACAATGCTCATAATATTTTTCCAATTTATTGTTCTTTTGTATTTAAGTGTTTTAATAGGTACCTACATTAAAAAACATTGAGTCTTTACTCATAATATGTGCCCTATCCCAGTGCAAATCGGTATTTTTTGTACTAATTCAAATTGTCCTGTATTCAGACGTTTCACGAAAAAACTGAATTCAGTTTTGTGCCTACAACGTAGCAATTAAAGTGACGTAAGAAAACTAAGACCGACAACAAGAATAAAGCTTTAATTGAGTAATTTTGTACTTCTGTGTAATTAAAACTACCTATATAAAATATTTAAATATGTTTCTTTAGCATACGACAGGCAAAGACTAGAAAACGGATGAAATACGGACTAAAACTTGTCATTTTAAATAATTTAAATTAATGCAACTTGACAGTTTTTTTTTATCGAAAATACAAACTGAAATATAGATGCACAGAAAAACCAGAAAAATAGGACCAGCGCAGGGAATCGAACCCAGGTCCTCGGCATTCCGTGCCGTGTGCTATACCGCTACACCACCGCTGGACAACGATACAGACACGAATTTCTCCTATGCACCTCATATCTCATCAGCTATATATCATCATCTTAATTTGATTGCTTAATAACGATCTCTCTTGTCCGGGTGAGCGGTTAGTTCCGATGGAGTGCCGAAAAGTTTCTCGATGAGGGCTACGGCATAGATGTCGCTAGTGTCGCTGCTTAAGTGGCTAAATAAGAAACAACATAAGCTGAGATATGAGGTGCATAGGAGAAATTCGTGTCTGTATCGTTGTCTAGCGGCGGTGTAGCGGTGTAGCACACGGCACGGAATGCCGAGGACCTGGGTTCGATTCCCTTCTGGTTTTTCTGTGCATCTATATTTCAGTTTGTATTTTCGATATAGATTTTACGGGATGACCGTAAAAGTAACAAAAAAATTTGGAATTGAAATAAAAAATACAAAGAGATTCCAAAAAACCTATCTTAGTTTTTTTTTTTTCACCAAAATTTAACAATCGCGAAGACAGTGGCGCCCTCAGTCGGTTCTAGTCTTAAATGCTGTATGCTATCTATTGTCACATAAAAATATTTACTTCAACTTTTTTAATTATTAAAACAAAATAACGGCCTAAGAGCGTACCTACTGATGCCTATAAATCCTATTTTATATTACATACCTACTTTTAATTAGGTACTTATTTTTGTCATCGTATTAAACGTTTGACATAAGTACTTACTCGAAAGAATTATCTCTATGCATTTAATTGATCTTAGTTTCTTTAGTTAAGACTATATTTTATTAGATGATATGAAGCATTAGACAGATGAGAGTAAACTATTATTACTTCCGTGTAGTAAACCGTGGAGTAAACCATAGCTAGCATAGTCATAGAGGTTCCCAACTAGGATGGTAGCGTCATCTAGTGGCTGCTGGAGTTTTTCGTGGGGGCGCAGCGGGCCCAAAGGCAAAATAATGTAATGTGTAATACAGAGAGATTGAAGTAGAGATCATTAATTTTTGTTTTGTGATTATTAATAATATACAGACATATAAAATTGGTATAATTAACTTTCATGTAAACGGGGGACGTTCGTTTTTTTTATTCTACATCCCAGCGTACGTTATGCACAAGTTAATGAGGGCTATCGCGTATGAATTCGCCGCTAGAGGTGCTAGTGTAGCGTGAGGTCTCCGAAATGTCAAATCTCATAGTTTTTGGGTGAGCTACGCGGGTTTATTTATAATTAGAACAATTTTGTGAATATTTTGCAATATCTGAAATTAATTATGGCAAATATGCGTTCCGGGGCAATGAATGTCTGTTTTTTGAGACAGTTTTGTCTTTCGGAAACCTTTGTCCTCCCTTTTTTCCGAACAAAACGGGGACTATGCAACACTGTGGCATGCTCGATATTTTTATGGTACGGTTTTAAGGTGTATTAAATATGATTTTAATCTAAACTTTGTTTTCACGCCCGTAATAACAGACTTTGAAAGCCATACTTAAAAACCTCACGCAACAGTGCGCCATCTAGTGAGACAAAAAACGATAGCCCTCATTGACTGTCTGTTAGATTATAAAAAAAATTGGACGCGAATTTTTTTAAATTAAAATTATGAGGATATAGCCAGCTCTAGCTGTTTTCTGCGTGGTGTCGCGACATACGACATTTTTAGCACGGCGTGACGTCGCGGGCCGTCACAGCCAAACTTGGACGCGCATTGACAAAATAAAAAGTAATTACGTGTCTGTCCAAAATTTAGCGATAATCTGACGCACTGAACCGAATAATGTTTTTTTTTTTACCCAGAAAACTACTCACTTTAACAATAAATGCCCAATGTAATGATTGTCGAGTAAATATTTTTAAAGGAAATAAGAACTATGAGAATGTTGAAATAAACACAAAATCATAAAACTCGGAATTCTTGACGCTGTCTGAATCTATTATATTATAACAACATCGGTTATGTACTGAAAGACTGAAACATCCCAATCGCCGATCGAAATATTCCAGGTTCATTTTAGGACCCCTTACATAACATTTATAGGAGCATGCCAATCCAAAATCTGTCTAATTTATGCACATATCATGTACTAAGGTATAAACTACCTACATTTAAATTATTATTTATAATGGCGGCAGGTCGAATTATTGTTCGTCAACGAGCAGTCATTTGTTTTTCTATTAATAAAATAGAGAGCGTTAATGTGATACTTAATAGCTGTGTGATTGTTTTATACCCATAGTATTATTTAGTATAACGTTCAAACAATTATAGTTATATACTTATGAAAGCTGTGTTTTCTTAAACAACATACTAAAAACCGAGTTTAGACTTGCAAAAAAAAACGTGCAAGTTGCATTACATTGCGAGGCAGTAAAGCCAACGAGTTTGTTGTGGTCAATCGAGCGCCGCAATGTAATGCAACTCGCACGATTTTTCTTGCAAGTCTAAACTCGGCTTAAGGGAATACAATAATGAGCTGTTTAACTACTCATTGATAAATTAATTTGAACAAAACAAACAGAGACAAAAACAGGGGCTAAAACTAGCTTATTGTAAACCTATAGTTAAAATGTATCTACTCGTCTAACTTCAACATGTATATACGTTATCTATGACTTAGATATTTCAGCCACACAAACTAAAGTTGTAATAGTACATTGTGTTTTAAGGGCGGTAAATAAGGAATTACGAACGAGAGTCCATTAGAAGTCCGAAGTCGAAGACTAGCTTTAATGAGTCGATGTTCGTAATTCTAGTACCACCAGTGCGACAATAATGTTTTTCATCACATTTGCGAGTAAAATTGCACCAATTGACCTAGTTCCAAACTAAGCAAAGCTTGTACTATGGATACTAGGCAACGATAAACGCTTATATTAAATGCACCTCGCAAGATTTTTCTTGCAAGTCTAAACTCGGCTTAAGGGAATACAATAATGAGCTGTTTAACTACTTACTCATTGATAAATTTAATTTGAACAAAACAAACAGAGACGGCATCACATTTATCCGTCAAGTAAAATTCAATGGATCATAAAACAGGGGCTAAAACTAGCTTATTGTAAACCTATAGTTAAAAATGTATCTACTCGTATAACTTCAACATGTATATACGTTATCTATGACTTAGATATTTCAGCCACACAAACTAAAGTTGTACATTGTGTTTTAAGGGCGGTAAATAAGGAATTACGAACGAGAGTCCATTAGAAGCCCGAAGTCGAAGACTGAGGGCTTTAATGAGTCGATGTTCGTAATTCTAGTACCGCCCGTGCGACAATGAATGTTTTTCATCACATTTGCGAGTAAAATTGGGTATTTGTAAGACAAATTTTTTTTTCTTAAATTGCCGAAACTACGCTGCGCTCTAGGACAGCGCCAGCCTCCTCCCCTGCTGTTGCGCGTGCAGCAGCGCCGTGCGGAGCACCAGCGCGCGCAGCAGTATCAGTACGGGCATTGACTAATTTACCGACCTTGGGCTTCATGATAAGAAAATTAGTACGCGCAACGACTCATACCGACCACGGGTTTCATGACAAGTACATTAAGGTCGAGGGTTTTATTTGGGGGGTTGCAACCAAGGTAGCCTGCATGTTACGACACTGTTTACAAGAGTGTGATGAAAAATAAATAAATAACATGGGACACTTGACACCAATTGACCTAGTTCCAAACTAAGCAAAGCTTGTACTATGGATACTAGGCAACGGATAAACATACTTATATAGATAAATACATATTAAACATCCAAGACCGAGAACTAACATTCGTGTTAAATATTCCCACAAATATCTGCTCCGGCCGGGAATCTAACCCGGGACCTCAAGCTTCGTAGTCAGGCTCTCTAACCACTTGGCCATCCGGTTGTGAAGATCTCTAAAAAATGTAAACCTAGGTACTTCAAGAAATGGGTTTCCAGATAAATGACAGTATTTCTCCCATTATACAAAGGAAAAATAGGTAGCCGTTTGGAAAATAATCGTAGTTTAAAAAAAGTAAGAAAACCCCCGACATTGTCACTTCAAAGTTCAATATCTCAAAAACAGCTGAACCGATTTTGAAAAAACATGTCTAAGAATTATCGCTAGAAAACTTGCTTTAAAATAAAAAACCCGCATTCAAATCAGTCTACCCGTTTTAGAGCTACAGACAGACAGACACACAGACACACATAGCGGTCAAACTTATAACACCCCTCTTTTGTCAGGGGTTAATAAGACAAAGTTGAACCGAGTCTGCAATAATGTTGCAGCATTGTACGGTGGTGGTAGGTACACGCACGGTAGGCCAAATGACCATTCTATGTTTATTTTGTTTGGCCAATTATTGGATTTAATTTTTATTATTTGTAGCAGCAATTAGACATACCTACACATTACGTGTAAATTTTAACTCTGTCTATTACGATTGTCGAGATGCGCTCTGTTACAGACATGACAGACTGATAGTGAAGCTACACAGTACCTAATTGGGTTCCGTTTGTTACCCTTCGGGTACGGAACCTTAAAAAGGAACCCCATATTGGCACATATACAAATCCTTCCGAACAAGGCTTACTTACTGCAATCTCTAGCCTCGTGCGGCCCAATGTGCAATAGAATGTACACACTAAGTTCAAGGGAACGAGGAATCTATGACAATGTAATAAAGTAATAGTTATTTGTGTCACAAGGGAAATGGTGTAATTTACGCGCGCTACGAATCCTCAGGATTCTATCGTAGAATCCTTCGCTAGATTCTGGATTCAATGTACGCCCTCGCCGTAAATAAGTACACCATTTTGCTCCCTTGTGACACAAATAACTATTGTTTTTTTATTGTTATACACCATGGCAGTTTGACGCCAGTTTCATTTTATTCTCGAAACAATTAGATTCTAATTGCTTTGTCAATTTTTTTCAAATATTTATATTATGGTTGGCTTCAGGAGGCAAGTATTCGTAGTCTCTAGCCTAGTGAATAACAGTCTAAGTTTCTTAAGGATATTGGTCAACGCAACTAATGTTCAATCACGCTTAGCCGGGTGCGTGTTTTGTTATCGCCACATTAAGCGCCCCAATCTTGTGCAAGTATGTGTAACACACTCGTGCTAACACGTCACACACCGGCCATATCTCGAGCCTAACGACCAATTAACCGAAAAAAAACACAATAAAAACACACACAATGCACAAAAGCATGAAGTTAAGCAGAGCGAAACGACGGAATCTAACCCGCGACCCGAACATGCGAGCTTTCACTAATTTCGTCACAGTGATGCTGTTTCTAGTCCTCGCCTCAATGTTTTATCTCGTGGTGTCTTTCAAGCCAGTCTCCAAAGAGGAGCACGTGGAGAGAATCAACAAAATGAACGAAGAAGTTGAACCTTTTAGGAGAAATTTGACGGAGTGCGCGCGACAAGTTAAAGCAAGCAACGCCGACATCGAGCATTTCCTCAAAAGAATACCGCAGTCCACTTCCCAGGGTAAATGCTTCGTGGCTTGCATCCTGAAACGCAACGCCATCATAGTAAAGAACAAAATCATGGAAAAGAACCTATTGGAAGCGAATAGAGCGGTCTACAGTGACGACAGTGAGGTCATGGCTCGCTTGAAAACCGCTATAAAGGAATGCTCAAAAGTCGTTGATGGGATATTCGAAATTTGCGAGTACGCGTCGGTTTTTAACGATTGCATGCATATGAAAATGGAGCATATTTTAGATAGAGTAACTATGGAGAGGAGGATGGAGGCCTTAGGGCAGATGTCGTCGAATCCCGACGAGTGGACCGAGGAAGAAGACGAAATGCTAAGACTTGTTAAAGATGAACTTTAGTTTATAAGACGCCTGATTGAAAGTGATAGCAATAAAGTTAGTTGTATTTACATTTCACTCATAATGTTCGTATCTGTTCGTGTTTTTAACCTCCGACGCAAAAAGGGGTGTTATAAGTTATAAGTTTGACTGCTATGTGTGTCTGTCTGTCTGTCTGTGGCTCCATAGCTCTTAAACGAGTGGACCGATTTGAATTAGATTTTTTTTGAAAGCAGGTTTTCTAGCTATGGTTCTTAGACATGTTTCATTAAAATCTGTTCAGCCGTTTTTGATATAGTGAACTTTGAAGTGACAAAGTCGGGGGGTGGTCGGGGGTTTTACAACTTTTTGTTGGTTAGGTTATTAGCAATGCCTAATGGCCTACGCTAGATGGCGCTGGTACACGGAGAGGGCGTAAAAAAGATGGGAAACCCCCGAATTGTCACTTCAAAGTTCAATATTACACGTCTAAGAACCATCGCTAGAAACCCTGCATTCAAATAAAAAAAACCGCATTCGAATCGGTCCACCCGTTTAAGAGCTACGGTGCCACAGACAGACAGACACACATAGCGGTCAAACTTATAGCACCCCTCTTTTTGTGTCGGGGGTTAAAAACAGGTAAGTAATGTCCGTTTAGCCGCATGCGTTAGCGCTACTCTTACTTAATCTAAAATGATAATTTATTCTTAATAACCTAACCAACAAAGAGTTCAATATTTTAAAAACGGCTAAACCGATTTTGTTGAAACATGACTAAGAACCACCGCTAGAAACCCTGTTTTCAAATAAAAAAAACCGCATTCAAATCGGTCCACCCGTTTAAGTAAGAGCTACGGTGCCACAGACACACACACACACACACACACACACACACACACACACACACACACACACACACACACACACACATAGCGGTATATCACCCCTCTTTTTGCGTCGGGGTCTCAAAATAGTACTTAAAAGCCTCTTAATATATTTTTTCAATAGGCGTCCACTCGCTCCGTAAGTATAATGAAAGTCCTGCAGGGCTACTACGAAACTCGATACTCGAAGTTCGTGTCGTGCGGTCGACACGTATACAATTTAATACGAGAGCGAGAGGGACCGCACGACACGAACTTCGAGTTTCGTAGTAGCCCAGCTGGGGGGCTACTACGAAAATCGAAGTTCGTATCGTAATGTCCCTCCCACTCTCGTTTCAAATAATATATGCGACAGCGTCAGCGGGACGACAAGATAAAGGGCATAAAGGGCCTGCTGTCACAGAATATATAATAGTACTGAGTGTAAACTGCTAACAAAAATAAACAAACTGGTACAGAGCGCCATCTAGTAATGTTTTTGTGTACTTGGTGGATAGCTCTTTTACTTTTATATGCCCAGAGGGAATACTACATAATTCAAAAATCGAAGTTTGTATCATACCATACCATCCCTCTCACTCGTTTTAAATAATAATAAGCGTGAGCGGGACAGAAAGACACCAAGTTCGAATTTTGCACTTCGTTCGGTCCCTCTGACACATACTATTTAATACGAGTGAGAGACGGTACAATGAGGGCTATCGTTTTTTGTCTCACTAGATGGCGCACTGTTGCGTGAGGTTTTTAAGTATGGCTTTCAAAGTCTGTTATTACGGGCGTGAAAACAAAGTTTAGATTAAAATCATATTTAAAACACCTTAAAACCGTACCATAAAAATATCGAGCATGCCACAGTGTTGCATAGTCCCCGTTTTGTTCGGAAAAAAGGGAGGAAAAAGGTTTCCGAAAGACAAAACTGTCTCAAAACACAGACATTCATTGCCCCGGAATGCATATTTGCCATAATTAATTTCAGATATTGTAAAATATTTTCAAAATTATTCTAATTATAAATAAACCCGCGTAGCTCACCCAAAAACTATGAGATTTGACATTTCGGAGACGTCACGCTACACTAGCGCCTCTAGCGGCGAATTCATTCGCGATAGCCCTCATTGGCTCTGTGCACGACATCAGCGCCACCTAGCGTCCGCAACTTTTATGGCTCTGATGCTCTGACGTTTTGAAATTTCATCGCATTCGCGACATTGTGACAAAAATCAAACCTATAACGTATTAATTTATAATACAAAATTACTGTGATACCGTGATTTGGGTGGACAAAAGGTTGTAAATTCATTTTTGGTCATTAAAATTAAATGATACCTCAAGTAAAATTTATTAAAAAAGTGTGTTTTATTTTCGTTATGTCAGGGTTTGTTTACTTCATGTTTAGTTGTACTTTTACTGTAAAACGAAAAGATAAAGCTATCTTATTGGTTTCTTTGAATAAAAGTAAAATTATATAATTGTTTTTATATCGCTAGTAATAAATTAATTTATATGAGTATCATTTTGATGACCGGTTTTGTGAGTATCACTCAATATAAAATTTCAACCAAAAACCGTTTCATAAGGAAAATTTTTGCTAGCCATGTCCGAGATGTAGAGGAATTAAGAACAAATCAGGGACACTGTTCAATAATTCAAGCTCGCATCATAAGACAAACATCTATTACTAAAATTAGGTAGTTAAAGTCTATACAAATTGCTTTGTTAATGACAGACACATATGAGTATGACAGATGACAGCGCCAGAACTATTTCTACTTTTGGCCACCATGAGCGCTGCGATAGATTTCATCACCCCCACCTGGTTCTTCGCACGCTCCCAATACGAACTTCGAACTTCGTAGTAGGCCCCCTCAGTTTACTTTAAAGTGCAAAATGCGAACGGACGGAAGAGGGACGGTGCGATACTTCGATTTGTATCATAGAGTATCTACTCTACTCATGCACTCCGTAGAGCGTTTTCAGATAATCCGATACCACTATCGGGGCAAGTAAAATGTATGAAATTATGTACCTGTTTTCACCAATATCGTATCGGCGTCCAATACCGATATCGGATCGGATAATCTGAAAACAGGGGGGCTACTACGAAATTCGAAGTTAGTATCGCACCGTCCCTCTTCTATTTCTTGTCAGCTATCTAACTGACAAGAAATAGGATTTTATAAGTGAGAGACGAATAAATAATTTAAATGCGTGCAACAGATTTTATGGGCTTAGTTTTCTTTGCTTTTTGCATAAAGAAAATAGACAAAAAAACTTTCAAATCATTCGTTCCCAGTGTTACCGTTTTAGTCACTCGTCTGGCTAAAGCAATGCCAGATCTACGGATTTTTCCGTGGATCTACGGATTTTAGGCCTAGTTCCCGGATCTACGGAAATTGTTGCTGAATGTACGGAATTTAAGACTAACCAAATTTTCATCAAAACGTGTTTCGTAAAAAAACTTAGTGTTGTTTTTCTGCGTATCATGAAACACACTTCCTTAAAAAAAACATGTAGATTAATTTAATAATAATAAGTTCAGTTGACTCACACTCTTGACATTGGGTTAGGTAGCAAAGTTAAGTAAGTTTGACGACCAGATGGCCTAGTGGTTAGAGAACCTGACTACAAAGCTTGAGGTCCCGGGTTCGATTCCCGTGTCGGGGTAGATATTTGTATCAAAAATACGAATGTTTGTTCTCGGGTCTTGGAAGTATAATATGTATTTATTTAAGTAAGTATGTATCTATCTATATAATTATATTTATCCGTTGCTTAGTACCCATAACACAAGCTTTGCTAAGCTTCCCTTGGGACTAGGTCAATTGGTGGGAATTGTCCTGTGATATTTATTCGTTTATTTATTTTTTAGTAAAATGGAACGGTCAATCGGAGTCGGAAATGTCAAAATTGTCAATGGTAGGCGAAGGTCATTGTGTGTTGGTTAGAAAATTCAAGATTTTGAGTAGACAGACAGTTAAGTAATATTTATAAATTATGGAAAGGATTTCCTTTCTATGTAGGTCATCGTTCATCCACCATCACCTCTCATATTTCGTTTTCTAGAATTTTTTTACCGTACAACGGCAAAAACTACTAGACACTGGCAAAATTGTCCTCCGATGGACAGAGCCATATTTTTTTAAAGAAACAACAACAAATCATGGAAAAGTTCATTTGTTCGGCATTTCTCTACTTACTATAAACAGCATTCTTAGGTTCAGAAAATGTCAAATAAACCTGTTTAAACAATGATGTAGATCTACGAATTTATACAGCGGCAAAATACGGAATTCTACGGATTTTTTTACTACGCCTACGGATTTTCAAAAATCCGATCTGGCAACACTCAGTCTCGTTTCGCTTTCGGTGTAGTTAATGTACGACTTGTTAATGCACGGCCTGATAATCCTTGCTTATGTTCCGAATTATCATGTCGTGCATTATCACCCCGTACCGAACTAGCAGGGAACTAATAATGTACGCGCAATAATGTACGACGTGATAATCCGAAGCATTATGTCTTCCGATTATCATGCCTTACGATTACCGTGACTGAAAAAAAAAAAACTTAACGAAGAGCGAGAGCGGCGAGCGAGGCTCCCGCCTCGCTCGCACGCCCTCGCCCTTCAACCTAACCCGGCCGGGTCGGTTCTGCTCCGACTATATCGATCTCGCTCGCTCGATCCGCGGCGAATAATATCTATTCATTCGAATCGATTGGATTCAGATTATCACGTCTGACATTACATTATCACTACGTACATACATTACAGCGCGCGCAATATTTTGTACGCCCTGATAATGTGCGACCATGATAATGTACGGACGTACATTATTGCTCGTACATTACGAGTTGTACATTATTGTTTCCCTCGCCTTCGTCCGTTACCTACGTCGCAATTCGCATTCATTCTTTATTCTTTCTTGTTTGTTCTCGTAACTTCGTAACGCATCGCATTGCAGTTGCAGTTTTTTCTTCGCATAATTGTGTGTGACTTCGTTTCATTAATGTAAAAGTATACAAATTTCCAGTCAAAATCAAAAATTCGAGTTAGTTATCTTCCAGGATTAGTTACTTCATGGTTGTTTGTAAAGTCTTAAATTAGTGCGTCAAAAAGTGAGGTTTGGCAACCATTGTTGATTTTTCTGCGTTTTCCGAATCTTTGCTTTTTGTCGATCTTTGCAAATTTAATTTGTGGCTTTATTGTTAACTCTCTCAGAATCACAATTTTTACAAGTTCATTCTGGCAAACTAGCATGAGAGTGGTGAGGGTTGAGAGAAGTGAGTACGAGCACGTTCAATGTGCAATAGTGCAATATCCAAGGTCTCTTGTCTCTATTACGAGAGCATTTTGTTCCAAAACTCATGTATAATAACTACGCCAGAGTTGATGGCAAACTTGATTCCTAGCAGTTGTCTCAAATCACATGAAATGGGTTGAATAAGAAAAGCCCCTAAGATTCCAAAAACAACACAGTTACCGTGTTATTCAGGTCTTCTGAAAGCGTCTCCCTTGCTTGAGTGTTTTTATAGGTTGAGATTACAAAGGATCCTTTGTATGGTGGTCATTGAGTATAATATTCTGAATAATCATCCAACTGTTTTAATAATGTTTTCCTATTCTTGTCTAAGTTGAACTTTCAATAAGTCTTTCTCCACATAATAGCAGTGCAATGTAGAGAATACCCTTCAACTGAAAGAAATGGTCTGCAGCCAATATTTTCTGTATGCTTGCAGACTTTGTTAATGTAAACCACAGAATAAGTAATAAATACAGTCCTAAACTGACTCATCTACTGGGTGAAAATACTGTTCAGTTCCAAGTCAGTTAAGTATTTGAATGTTGAAATCCGGACACTATGTTCTGTGTTTGTCTAAAGATATTCTAGGGAAAATAACTGCAATGGACATTCTATATTTGAAATTTTATTGGTTATTTCGATGACCAGATAGCCAAGTGGTTAGAGAACCTGAATATGAAGCTTGAGTTCCTGGGTTCTATCCCCAGTCAGGACAGATATTTGTATGAATAATATGAATATTTGTTCTCGGGTCTTGAATGTTGAAAATGTATTTAAGTATATATTTATCTATGTAAGTACCTATATTTATCTGTTGCCTAGTACCGTTAGTACAACCAGGGCCCGATTGCATAACAAAGTACAAGCTAATATTATTAGCGATTTTGTATTGAAATTCACTAATACTATTAGCTTGTACTTTATTATGCAATTGGGCCCAGCTTTGCTTAGTTTGGGACTAGGTCAATTGGTGTCAATTGTGCCATGATAAAAGGATAATAAACAAAAAATATAACAATTTTATGCATAAGAATCTTTATTTGCATAATATTATAGGTATGTTGGATAACAATATCGGTTGTTTCATGTATTTAATCGCATAAAGACATGCAAAAAAAATTTTTAGTTACAAAAGACTAAACAATAAAGTAAATGAAAATAAAAAATATGTTAAAATACAAAGTAATAATAAGTTATCATAACAATGAATAAGTCCAAAATAAAATAAAATTAAATGCTATTGTCAACATTAATTTAATTTTCTTCTTTGTTATCTTAATTTGTGCCTGACGAAGGATTTATGGTTAAAATGTATGAAGTTACATACAAAAAAATAGAAATCATATTGATTCTGTCACAATTCTCAAATCAGATAGGGTTAATTTTTAAGTCAGATTATAAGAAAAAGCTGTTGTCCAGAAAAAAAAGAGAATGCCATCCTTTATTGTTGGTCTTGCTTGTCTTCTCACTTTATGGGTATTCACCATTTATTTAATAATTAGTTGGTTTATTTTCTAGAAGCTCACTAAACAGCTTGTCCTGTGAGTGTCAGTGTTTGTGCAGGGTTCACAAGTTAGTGTCCAAAAATGTTCCCGTACAAGATGGAGACTGCATAAAGTATTGTGAAAATACTACGAGTACATAATTCAGATTACGAGAAGTGCTTAAAATTTCTCGAAGATTGGTTTTGGCATGAGTAGGCCTAGGACAGTTGATTCATAAGTTGTGTTTCTTCTCCGTTGAATTTATTCCAATATGGTGGATTCATTACTGAATATGTGGTAAAAGTACTATAATTTCTTACAGTGATACATTCAATAAAACAAAAATAATCTGTTGTTTCTTGTTGTCATGCAATGTAATGTTGAATCAGGTTTATTTTGTCAGCATACAGGGATTATACTGGAATTTTAACCAACAATGTGATAGATAGATGGATTTATTTCTCAATAAAAATCACATGTTACATTTCAGACATGTCAGAAATATATGAAATTAACAAAAATAGAATTTCAATAAAACCAATCCAAATAGAAAAACAACAAAAACATCAATACTATAGTAACAACAAGTGTTAATGTGTATTTAATGAAATAATGTCAATACAAACAAAATAACAGCAAAAAAAAATATAAACAACATGGAAATTTTCAACAAACAAAACAGTTAACCAGGACAAGATCAATTATTGAATGAGACTCTCCACCCACACAAAGGAAAGTTTTTCCTCCATTGATGCCTATGTTAATGGCTGCTATAGGTCTTGGGCTTTTGATCTCTTGTTTGGGTTTAAAAGGTATTGTGTCCACCCCTTTCATGGATGAGAGAGCTCTTTTAAGAGATGTCATTTTAACTACAATAATGAGAAACTTGGTGAGGTTGAGCACTGATGTGTATATGGAAACGCCGTAGGTAGTTAGTTATTTATTGGCACACTTTATGGTACATGAAAGTTCAGAAGGGAAGGCTAACCAGGCGGGAGTTGGGGGGCGCGTTGGGTAGTTGGGTGGGTGCCGACTGGCGTCCGTTGGCCGCGAGGCCCGCGTGGTTAGCTAAAATTGCTGAATGTACGCTATGTATGGCGCGGATTGCGCCACATCACTCCCAAAGTTGTGAAAAAATAGTATTTTTTTAACAAAACTGAATCTTTTGAACAACTTCTACCTTTTTTTCATAACTAACTGTACTTTGAAATTAAAATTGTTCAAAATATTTGTTTTACACAGTAAGCGCTGAAATTATAATTATAGGTGTTTAGTAAGTACACAATAAACCGATATACTACACTATTGACTCGATATAATACAAATAGATCTGAATAGATCTCTTACTACGAGGGGAGGTACATAAATTCGCGGAATGAAGTATTTGTACATTAAATGAAACAATAGGAGTATTTTTCTTTTTCAATATATTTACCCTCGAGTTTAATGCATTTTTCAGATCGGCTAATTAATTTATGTAAACCATCAAAAAAATATTTTTTATCTTTGCCCTCAAAATGAGCCGAAATTGCTTCCTTCACTTCATCATCGTCACAAAATTTTTTTCGTCGTAGTTCTTTTTTTAAATTTGGGAACAAACAATAATCGCTGGGGGCCAGGTCCGGGCTGTTGGGTGGGTGAACCAGCGATTTGAAGCCGCATCTGTTAAAAGCAGCAGTCGCAATATGGCTCTTGTGAACAGGTGCATTGTCGTGCAACAGCAACACACCCTTTGACAGTTTTCCTCGCCTTTTTTCTTTAATGGCTTCGCGTAGTCTTTCTAATAGCATCGCATAATATGTCCCAGTTATCGTAACACCCTTGTCTTTGTAGTCAATCATGAGAATCCCTTTTGTATCCCAAAAAATCGTAGCCATCACCTTTCCGGCCGATTCTGATACTTTGAACTTCTTCGGAGGGGGTGCACCCTTCTTATGCCACTGCATAGACTCTTGTTTTGACTCAGGTTCAAAATGATGAACCCAAGTTTCATCTCCAGTCACAATTCGTTCCAATATGTGGGTAGGATTGTCGCCGCACAGATTCAAAAATTGCTTCGATGCTTCAACTCGTTCCATCTGCTGCGGTTTGAGCATTCTCGGTACCCACCTAGCACTCACTTTCGTCATGCCAAGATGATCATGTGGGATACTTAAAATTTTTGTATCTGATACACCAACCAATGCAGCTAATTGCTTTTTTTAAGTCGAGCATCTTCTAATACGAGTTTTTCTACTTTTTGTACAATATCCGACGATGTGTGACGTCAATCGGCCGTCCTGGGCGAGGGTCGTCTTCAATCGACTCTCTACCACGTTTGAAGAGTCCAGACCACTTGTAAATCATGGTTTAGCAGGACACTGGTCCCCGTAGACGGCTTTCATTTCATCCATTATAAGTTGCGGAGGTTTTCCTTGCTTCGACAGAAATTTTATCACAGCACGATATTCAATTTGCTCCATAGTGGCACGTTTAATCGGAATAATTTGTTTGCAGGGCTATATCTTTAAAACAAATGACGGTTTTGAATTGACATTTACACATTTTTTTTCTAAAGAGTTTTTGTGCCAGATAAGCAAAGAGGTTTAGTACTATTTTACTTTTTCTATTTCATTCCGCGGACTTTTGGACCTCCCTCGTACCTAAACATAATACAATATCGTGCAAATTAATGATCAACTTAAACAATTTAAAAAAATGTGGCACAGGTAACGCTGATGCAAATAATTGACGTTGCAGAATGCACGTCGTCGCGCTCATGTTTACAAATGCGCAAGCCGTACGATGTACGATGCGATGCCTACTGTACCTAATGGATTCAAAGAAATGCGTTACAATAACTATTTCTGTGACCTCAATAGAAGTTATAGAATTACATGATTACCTTAACGATTTCTTAGAATTAATTATTAATACACTGTGGAGTTAGTAAAAACATGAACACGACTCGATTAGGTAACGAGAAATTAAAGAAAAATTTTCAAAGAGTATTGTATTCCCGCGGCGCCTTAAGGGATGAAAATTTAACAATGTTCTTTGGTACAAAAAATGATACAGAAAAAAAGACAAAGAAGAAAAGAAAATCTACTTACTGAAATTTACTTCATAATGTACCGACATACATTGATAATGCGACATGATTTTTAAATATATCATGTAATTGAAGTCCACTGTGTTAGTCAAACAGTAATTTGTAGTTCATAAAGGAAAGCCTTGCAATTGATTTCAAAGTAGAAAGTTTTTGAAACACAGTATTTAGATTACGAGGCGCACCCTGTGTTGATAGTTATTACTTATACTACATAATATTTAGGTTCAGTTATGAAAACTTGTGACATTGCTGCAAATGCGACTGTCACTACCTACACGGAATTTGTAATATGATCACCCTGTGCTCACGCTGACTTTGTTCCACTGCTTGCAACGTGACTGGACTGGAAATGCGGCGCCTGAAGGTTCCGCTTGACCATGCCCTGCTGGGCTACTACGAAACTCGGGAGTTCGTGTCGTGCGGTCCCTCTGACACATTACTATATTTAATACGAGAGCGAGAGGGACGGTACGATACGAACTTCGAGTTTCGTTTCGAGTTACGTAGTAGAGCCTGCTGATGCGAAAATCTTCTCATGCCATACGCCTTTGCGGCTGTAATTTAATGACTTCCGATTATTCGACGTACGCAACATTTCTAAGGCCGCCTCGGCTAACTCCGGTGTCACAGTAAAATTCTTTGGTCGTCTATGGCATGTATTGTTCGATATGTTTCGACGACTCTTTGTCTTATGTCGTAGCTATATAAGAAGCTGGTGGTTATGCGCGAATGAAGCGCGAACGTCTTAAGTCTAGGCACAAGTCGTTGTTCGTAACATCAAGATTCCCCACACTCCCGTCGGTATCTTGCTCAACGGTTGTGGGAACTGACGTAGAGGAGCTAGCGTCGGTTCTGAATCCTATAGCCGGTGAAAAATACCGACTGGAGAGGAGCGATATAGCTCGCCAAAATTCGTCGGGTGACGTGTGAAAGTCTTTTGCTGAGGTGCTGCCCACGGGGTTGTCGAGCATGGCCAGATCGTCATCATTGAGCACAAGTTCCGATTGAGGGTAGCCAGAAGGCTGATCCCCAAGCGTAATGCTGGACAGTGGAAGCTCAAAATCTTTCTTGCTTGGGAGGCGTCCAGAAATGAACGTCGCGCTTTCGCCATTATAGTGTGGAACCAGCTCTTCCTCAGGCAGGGAATTGTATAATCCCCACTTGTTCTCCAAGCTGATCTCCGTTTCGGATACGTCGTAGGTGAATATGGGGGACTCTACCTCATATTTTAGCATAGTCCCCTTCTGCGTCTCATTTGCTGCGGCGAACGCTTGGAAAGAGTCCAATACGTACGCATGTACAGTGGAACTGAGCTACGGACTACCACCGCTAGGGTGTATTTTGTATGCAACGTCAAAAACCTGCCCACAATCACATCCACCAATAGAATTTAAGCTCGGCAAAAGATGATTTTTTTTTACGGTCATTCGTGACCAATACAAAAACTTATTTTCTTAAACTTAACTGTGCTAGTACTAATAGAGTTCAAATCAGAGCCAGAAAAGTCAGAGTTTGAATGAGAAGCGGTCGCAATACCTGGAAAATTATAGTAGAAACAACCATTACAATTATTACAAAGCAGTTTAAAAATCTCTTTTTACCTGAATTTACGACCTGCAAAACTCGCAGTCCTCAGGAAGATCGTGACTGTACACACAGGTGTGACAGGCACGACACCAGAAAAAGTCTTGATTCACTAGTATAAATACATTGTCCAAAACACGGCACGTTTAGTCCACAACTAATACAGTTTTTTAATAATGTAAAGTGCGTGAGGTCCCATGGCCAAATATGATCACTGTGTAACATATGTATGAAATCATTTTTATTTAACGTTCTATCCACGTTCACGAATATAACCATTTTCAAAAAAAAAAAACAAAAAAGTAAACTATGTAACTATTTAAAAACTATGATACTCTAAAAACTATAAAAACTAAGAAAACTAAACTATTTCACTATATTAAAATTATGAAAAGAAAAACATACAAATGGTTAAATTCAACGATCATTAAGCAACTGCTTAAGCTTTCTAACCTATGGGTCTACAATACAATGGCTTTTTATTTATCCTCTTGAATATAGTAAGCTATTATAGTAGTATAGTAACTATGAGTTAAAATGATTAAAAATAAAACTATCGTAAACTTAAAATTACATAAAATAAAACTTAAAACCGAAACTTAAATAAAACCTACCAAACATACTAATACCTAGTCAATGCACCGCCAGCATCAATAACGGTGTCACACCTGCTCCGCATCGACCGTACCAACTTTTCGAAGAGGTCTGAGCCGCGCAAAGAGTCCCATACCTCGTCAACATGTGTGACGAGCGCCGCTTTCGTCCTTTCGGCTCTCATATCCCATCGTTGGACCATTATGGCCCACAAATTTTCGATGGGATTGAGATCCGGGGACCGCGAGGGCCAAGGTATTACTGTTAAACCTCTTTGCTGCTGGAGCCAGTTTTGCACTAAGCGACACTTGTGTATCGGGCAATTATCGTGTATAAACCCTAACTCGGGACTTCATCCTCCGGATACACAAGTCTGTCCTCCTGCAGCACTTGGAGGTAGTTAGCCCCATTGGCCCTCTCTGGTAAATAAAAAAGCTCCCCGGGACCAGCCGCACTCATCCAGGCCCACATGTTGACGGTCAAACGACCGGACTCGTGGTTTGAGACCACGTTTTGGGGCTCATACCTAGTATTGTTCGCACGCCATAGGTGCACACGGCCATGTTGGCTAGATTTAAATGTCTTTTCGTCTGAAAATATGGGTGTGCGAAAAATCGAAATCTCGGTATTCGCGAGCAAAGCGAACCCTGGCAGCCTTGTGTGACTCCGTTAAAAATAACTTGGTTGCCGGTTTTCGATGGTGGATGCCGGCGCGGTGTAAAGCAGTTCGTACAGTATCCGTTGAGCAATCGAATCGCGCTGCGAACATCCGCGTCGGCGTAAAAGGGTGCTGCTCATATGTAGCCCACCATTTCTTGCACACGCTGGTTGTTAATGATGCGTGCTCGTGGTGGGCGCTCCCGTGTCTCCACATGTCCCTCGGCATCGAACCCCCGAAGCCACCGTTTCACTGTGTTTCGCTGTAAAGAAATTTAAAAAGTGATAACTGAATTCGTTTTAAAGACAAACAATAACCATAAAGAAAGATTGACAATTTTTGGGTAAAACCTAGCTTTAGAATTGTATTTATTTTTACGACTTCGCAGAACAAAGTGGATATTGCAAACATGTGGCGACAAAAAACACATTGAAAGTCGAAGACAAAACAAATGCGGCCCCTAAGAATACTTTCTCGCAAGATGTAAAAAAAAAACTAATAGCCATTCAATTCGTGTTAGTGCTGCAATTTATTTTAAGGGTTTATGATTATGTTAATTTTATGATCGATTTTTTTGTGGAATCGGCTGAAATTATATTGTAGTTAGAACTAATACTAACTCGGGAAACATGGATTAACATCGAAAAAGATGATTAAATACCCAATTAAAAATTATAAGTTACTTAATCCCATGATAGAAAAAAAATATTTTTTGTGGAATCGGCTGAAATTTATTGTAGTTAGTAACTATTACTAACTCGGGAATACAAGGATTAACAATCGGAAAAGATGATTAAAATATCCCAATTTTAAAAAATAGTATAAGTTACTTAATCCATGATAGAAAAAAAAATATTTTTTTGGAATCTGCTGAAATTTATTGTAGTTTAGTAACTAATACTAACTCGGGAAACATGGATTAACATGTCGGAAATATGATTAAATACCCAATTAAAAAATTATAAGTTACTTAATCCCACGATAGAAAAAAAATATTTTTGTGTGGAATCGGCTAAAATTTATTGTAGTTAGTAAACTAATACTAACTCGGAAACATGGATTAACATCGGAAATTATGATTAAATACCAATTAAAAAATTATAAGTCACTTACCGAACAGATTTAACTCATCAGCGATTTGGGCTAATATTTCGGCCCTCGTCCCGCAGAAACACTACACGGTTCCTCTCTGTTACGGTAAAATTTTGCCATGAGACATTTCTAATAAACTTTTCGTAACGGAGCGGAAGGAAACGGCCCGGATGGTGTGCAAACTGCAACTGGCTGCGTAAACTGACCCAGCCTCATTGTCTCCTACAAGTTATAAAACATTGTTTTTTATAATTTTAAGGTACGGGTTTTACAAATTCGAAGGCCCTAATTGGTTAACAAATGAGTGGGGCGGGTCTAGAAGAATCATCACTTGCAAACGGTTTTGATTTTAAAATTGGTACTCCGTAGCTCAGTTCCACTGTACATCGGGGGTAGTCGCGCGAAGGAAGCAGTGCCTTATTACGAGACTTTGGGCACTCGTCCTGGCGTCAGTCCTCTTCGCCATCTGCGAAGGCTGAGGTCATCTCAATCGATAGCCTGCCGTAAAGAGGCAGAACTCCAAAATGAGCAATGGTGGTCTCCATCTCGGGTGACGTTTTCGCAATGGACAGTAGATCGTTTACTATTTGGGTGACAAGTACTATTAGCGTCTTTCCGTCGTTGACTCTTCTCTCGTTCAAACAGGAGAAGAATGCTTCGCGGCATTGATTCCATTCTCTGGCTCGCAAAACGCGAGAGCGTGCATGTCTAGCATCAACGAGCAGTGATACCGCTTGCCTCCCTGTAACTTTTTATTATCTTCGGAGGTTTGCCCTCAATAACGGTAACGGCTAATTCATGGGGTACTCTGGCATAATGAGAAGTTAGGAAAAAATGTCTTCCTATGGTCCTCAAGAAGCCATCTTCTTGATATAAACGCTCGATCTCTGTGTTTCCGCATACCATGATGTTCAATCGAGGTCGACATCACTGGTAGAGTGATGTAAGCCGAAAAAGAATCGGCAATGCGAAGACATACTCAAAGGCGATGTCTTTGACGAAGCTCTCAACTGCTTATAAAGGCAGTCGTTACAAGTGGCATTGACGATCCAATGCTTAATTATCAGGCAGCTTGAGCCTTAACGCGTCGAGGTCTGCATCTTGCAAAACTCTGGCAATCCAGGTAACGCAGTAAATCAAAGTGCGCAGACCCAACCCTTTGGTAACTCTGCGCGACAAACCTCCGCTCACTTCAAAGCTGCCCCAGTGAGTGGAATTGGAGAAGCCATATTTAGTAGCACAGGGATCATCCTAACCGGGGGAGAGAAGGACGGAATCCATCGTCTGAAACTGCAAGGCTTATGCTGACTTTGTTTTTGATTTCGAACGCTTCATGCGTATTTTCTTACGTTTGTAATCATCTCAAAAAAAACCATAAAAATTATCGAACTACGATCCCTTCGCCATGTTTGGATCGTTTTTCTCTTTCAGATGAGTTCTTGAATCCCACTTCTGATAAAAGATTGAAACCACGTAGATTCTCTATATATAGAGATAAACGTCTATTCGTTCAGAGCGCCCAAAATACGAATGCCTCAGTTCTTCACACTATTCCCTAACAGCAAGGCAAGAGCAATAACAAAACTATTACATTAGGTACAATATTTCTAAGTATTAAATATTAAAGTTCGAAGTCAACAGTCAATCTTCTTGCATACCGCAGGCCCAGATAGTGGCACTGCCCGCAGCATGAACAGCGGTACCCGGATATGGCACCACTGTTCACTGCTCAGGACCAATTTCTTTAGACACGGGTGTGTTGAGTGCCTTAGTCGCGTCACGGGTAAGGTAATTTGGTTTCGATCAAAAAAATAACTGTTCTAAATCATCAAAATACATTGTTACTTGTACTTACAGTCTCCCTTTACTTGTTCTTGACTTGACTTGTTTAGCGTTCGAATTGATCAAAATATGCCTCTTTAATATTACTCGTTTTCCTTTTCAGTGTACCTGGTTTTATTTTTATTTAATGTAATTGAACTAATACAATTACAATGACCAGTGCCAGAGATTTAAATCTGGTCACTCACATCGCTCGTCGCTTTTTAGTTGTCAGTGTTTTTTCCTTGCTTGAAAATCGTGTATAATTATTTTCTACAGTTAATTTAATACTCTCTTGACATTGCTAGAATTCTTGTTGGAATTTTACAAACTTCGTCCGGTTACAAAAATTGAAACTAATTTTAGGTACACTTACTACTCCTCAATATTAGACGCTGTAGAAATACTGGTCGATCTGCTCTGAAACTGGTTGAAAAGCTCTGCCTGCTAGGTCCAGGAAGTTGTTCATTCTGGCGAAGCTTTCTTCTACGTGTATTACTTTAATAACTTTCGTATATTATTCCACTTGCATTTTATTTTTCGTGTTTCATCTATGCCTGTCGTCAGGTATGCCGATACACAAATTCGCTTTCTTTTGCTGAAGAACTCGAGAATTTGTGAT